>NW_027601465.1:10000-150862 GCF_053455715.1 Rhinoraja longicauda
AACCCTAACCCTAACCCTAACCCTAACCCTAACCCTAACCCTAACCCTAACCCTAACCCTAACCCTAACCCTAACCTAACCCTAACCCTAACCCTAACCCTAACCCTAACCCTAACCCTAACCCTAACCCTAACCCTAACCCTAACCCTAACCCTAACCCTAACCCTAACCCTAACCCTAACCCTAACCCTAACCCTAACCCTAACCCTAACCCTAACCCTAACCCTAACCCTAACCCTAACCCTAACCCTAACCCTAACCCTAACCCTAACCCTAACCCTAACCCTAACCCTAACCCTAACCCTAACCCTAACCCTAACCCTAACCCTAACCCTAACCCTAACCCTAACCCTAACCCTAACCCTAACCCTAACCCTAACCCTAACCCTAACCCTAACCCTAACCCTAACCCTAACCCTAACCCTAACCCTAACCCTAACCCTAACCCTAACCCTAACCCTAACCCTAACCCTAACCCTAACCCTAACCCTAACCCTAACCCTAACCCTAACCCTAACCCTAACCCTAACCCTAACCCTAACCCTAACCCTAACCCTAACCCTAACCCTAACCCTAACCCTAACCCTAACCCTAACCCTAACCCTAACCCTAACCCTAACCCTAACCCTAACCCTAACCCTAACCCTAACCCTAACCCTAACCCTAACCCTAACCCTAACCCTAACCCTAACCCTAACCCTAACCCTAACCCTAACCCTAACCCTAACCCTAACCCTAACCCTAACCCTAACCCTAACCCTAACCCTAACCCTAACCCTAACCCTAACCCTAACCCTAACCCTAACCCTAACCCTAACCCTAACCCTAACCCTAACCCTAACCCTAACCCTAACCCTAACCCTAACCCTAACCCTAACCCTAACCCTAACCCTAACCCTAACCCTAACCCTAACCCTAACCCTAACCCTAACCCTAACCCTAACCCTAACCCTAACCCTAACCCTAACCCTAACCCTAACCCTAACCCTAACCCTAACCCTAACCCTAACCCTAACCCTAACCCTAACCCTAACCCTAACCCTAACCCTAACCCTAACCCTAACCCTAACCCTAACCCTAACCCTAACCCTAACCCTAACCCTAACCCTAACCCTAACCCTAACCCTAACCCTAACCCTAACCCTAACCCTAACCCTAACCCTAACCCTAACCCTAACCCTAACCCTAACCCTAACCCTAACCCTAACCCTAACCCTAACCCTAACCCTAACCCTAACCCTAACCCTAACCCTAACCCTAACCCTAACCCTAACCCTAACCCTAACCCTAACCCTAACCCTAACCCTAACCCTAACCCTAACCCTAACCCTAACCCTAACCCTAACCCTAACCCTAACCCTAACCCTAACCCTAACCCTAACCCTAACCCTAACCCTAACCCTAACCCTAACCCTAACCCTAACCCTAACCCTAACCCTAACCCTAACCCTAACCCTAACCCTAACCCTAACCCTAACCCTAACCCTAACCCTAACCCTAACCCTAACCCTAACCCTAACCCTAACCCTAACCCTAACCCTAACCCTAACCCTAACCCTAACCCTAACCCTAACCCTAACCCTAACCCTAACCCTAACCCTAACCCTAACCCTAACCCTAACCCTAACCCTAACCCTAACCCTAACCCTAACCCTAACCCTAACCCTAACCCTAACCCTAACCCTAACCCTAACCCTAACCCTAACCCTAACCCTAACCCTAACCCTAACCCTAACCCTAACCCTAACCCTAACCCTAACCCTAACCCTAACCCTAACCCTAACCCTAACCCTAACCCTAACCCTAACCCTAACCCTAACCCTAACCCTAACCCTAACCCTAACCCTAACCCTAACCCTAACCCTAACCCTAACCCTAACCCTAACCCTAACCCTAACCCTAACCCTAACCCTAACCCTAACCCTAACCCTAACCCTAACCCTAACCCTAACCCTAACCCTAACCCTAACCCTAACCCTAACCCTAACCCTAACCCTAACCCTAACCCTAACCCTAACCCTAACCCTAACCCTAACCCTAACCCTAACCCTAACCCTAACCCTAACCCTAACCCTAACCCTAACCCTAACCCTAACCCTAACCCTAACCCTAACCCTAACCCTAACCCTAACCCTAACCCTAACCCTAACCCTAACCCTAACCCTAACCCTAACCCTAACCCTAACCCTAACCCTAACCCTAACCCTAACCCTAACCCTAACCCTAACCCTAACCCTAACCCTAACCCTAACCCTAACCCTAACCCTAACCCTAACCCTAACCCTAACCCTAACCCTAACCCTAACCCTAACCCTAACCCTAACCCTAACCCTAACCCTAACCCTAACCCTAACCCTAACCCTAACCCTAACCCTAACCCTAACCCTAACCCTAACCCTAACCCTAACCCTAACCCTAACCCTAACCCTAACCCTAACCCTAACCCTAACCCTAACCCTAACCCTAACCCTAACCCTAACCCTAACCCTAACCCTAACCCTAACCCTAACCCTAACCCTAACCCTAACCCTAACCCTAACCCTAACCCTAACCCTAACCCTAACCCTAACCCTAACCCTAACCCTAACCCTAACCCTAACCCTAACCCTAACCCTAACCCTAACCCTAACCCTAACCCTAACCCTAACCCTAACCCTAACCCTAACCCTAACCCTAACCCTAACCCTAACCCTAACCCTAACCCTAACCCTAACCCTAACCCTAACCCTAACCCTAACCCTAACCCTAACCCTAACCCTAACCCTAACCCTAACCCTAACCCTAACCCTAACCCTAACCCTAACCCTAACCCTAACCCTAACCCTAACCCTAACCCTAACCCTAACCCTAACCCTAACCCTAACCCTAACCCTAACCCTAACCCTAACCCTAACCCTAACCCTAACCCTAACCCTAACCCTAACCCTAACCCTAACCCTAACCCTAACCCTAACCCTAACCCTAACCCTAACCCTAACCCTAACCCTAACCCTAACCCTAACCCTAACCCTAACCCTAACCCTAACCCTAACCCTAACCCTAACCCTAACCCTAACCCTAACCCTAACCCTAACCCTAACCCTAACCCTAACCCTAACCCTAACCCTAACCCTAACCCTAACCCTAACCCTAACCCTAACCCTAACCCTAACCCTAACCCTAACCCTAACCCTAACCCTAACCCTAACCCTAACCCTAACCCTAACCCTAACCCTAACCCTAACCCTAACCCTAACCCTAACCCTAACCCTAACCCTAACCCTAACCCTAACCCTAACCCTAACCCTAACCCTAACCCTAACCCTAACCCTAACCCTAACCCTAACCCTAACCCTAACCCTAACCCTAACCCTAACCCTAACCCTAACCCTAACCCTAACCCTAACCCTAACCCTAACCCTAACCCTAACCCTAACCCTAACCCTAACCCTAACCCTAACCCTAACCCTAACCCTAACCCTAACCCTAACCCTAACCCTAACCCTAACCCTAACCCTAACCCTAACCCTAACCCTAACCCTAACCCTAACCCTAACCCTAACCCTAACCCTAACCCTAACCCTAACCCTAACCCTAACCCTAACCCTAACCCTAACCCTAACCCTAACCCTAACCCTAACCCTAACCCTAACCCTAACCCTAACCCTAACCCTAACCCTAACCCTAACCCTAACCCTAACCCTAACCCTAACCCTAACCCTAACCCTAACCCTAACCCTAACCCTAACCCTAACCCTAACCCTAACCCTAACCCTAACCCTAACCCTAACCCTAACCCTAACCCTAACCCTAACCCTAACCCTAACCCTAACCCTAACCCTAACCCTAACCCTAACCCTAACCCTAACCCTAACCCTAACCCTAACCCTAACCCTAACCCTAACCCTAACCCTAACCCTAACCCTAACCCTAACCCTAACCCTAACCCTAACCCTAACCCTAACCCTAACCCTAACCCTAACCCTAACCCTAACCCTAACCCTAACCCTAACCCTAACCCTAACCCTAACCCTAACCCTAACCCTAACCCTAACCCTAACCCTAACCCTAACCCTAACCCTAACCCTAACCCTAACCCTAACCCTAACCCTAACCCTAACCCTAACCCTAACCCTAACCCTAACCCTAACCCTAACCCTAACCCTAACCCTAACCCTAACCCTAACCCTAACCCTAACCCTAACCCTAACCCTAACCCTAACCCTAACCCTAACCCTAACCCTAACCCTAACCCTAACCCTAACCCTAACCCTAACCCTAACCCTAACCCTAACCCTAACCCTAACCCTAACCCTAACCCTAACCCTAACCCTAACCCTAACCCTAACCCTAACCCTAACCCTAACCCTAACCCTAACCCTAACCCTAACCCTAACCCTAACCCTAACCCTAACCCTAACCCTAACCCTAACCCTAACCCTAACCCTAACCCTAACCCTAACCCTAACCCTAACCCTAACCCTAACCCTAACCCTAACCCTAACCCTAACCCTAACCCTAACCCTAACCCTAACCCTAACCCTAACCCTAACCCTAACCCTAACCCTAACCCTAACCCTAACCCTAACCCTAACCCTAACCCTAACCCTAACCCTAACCCTAACCCTAACCCTAACCCTAACCCTAACCCTAACCCTAACCCTAACCCTAACCCTAACCCTAACCCTAACCCTAACCCTAACCCTAACCCTAACCCTAACCCTAACCCTAACCCTAACCCTAACCCTAACCCTAACCCTAACCCTAACCCTAACCCTAACCCTAACCCTAACCCTAACCCTAACCCTAACCCTAACCCTAACCCTAACCCTAACCCTAACCCTAACCCTAACCCTAACCCTAACCCTAACCCTAACCCTAACCCTAACCCTAACCCTAACCCTAACCCTAACCCTAACCCTAACCCTAACCCTAACCCTAACCCTAACCCTAACCCTAACCCTAACCCTAACCCTAACCCTAACCCTAACCCTAACCCTAACCCTAACCCTAACCCTAACCCTAACCCTAACCCTAACCCTAACCCTAACCCTAACCCTAACCCTAACCCTAACCCTAACCCTAACCCTAACCCTAACCCTAACCCTAACCCTAACCCTAACCCTAACCCTAACCCTAACCCTAACCCTAACCCTAACCCTAACCCTAACCCTAACCCTAACCCTAACCCTAACCCTAACCCTAACCCTAACCCTAACCCTAACCCTAACCCTAACCCTAACCCTAACCCTAACCCTAACCCTAACCCTAACCCTAACCCTAACCCTAACCCTAACCCTAACCCTAACCCTAACCCTAACCCTAACCCTAACCCTAACCCTAACCCTAACCCTAACCCTAACCCTAACCCTAACCCTAACCCTAACCCTAACCCTAACCCTAACCCTAACCCTAACCCTAACCCTAACCCTAACCCTAACCCTAACCCTAACCCTAACCCTAACCCTAACCCTAACCCTAACCCTAACCCTAACCCTAACCCTAACCCTAACCCTAACCCTAACCCTAACCCTAACCCTAACCCTAACCCTAACCCTAACCCTAACCCTAACCCTAACCCTAACCCTAACCCTAACCCTAACCCTAACCCTAACCCTAACCCTAACCCTAACCCTAACCCTAACCCTAACCCTAACCCTAACCCTAACCCTAACCCTAACCCTAACCCTAACCCTAACCCTAACCCTAACCCTAACCCTAACCCTAACCCTAACCCTAACCCTAACCCTAACCCTAACCCTAACCCTAACCCTAACCCTAACCCTAACCCTAACCCTAACCCTAACCCTAACCCTAACCCTAACCCTAACCCTAACCCTAACCCTAACCCTAACCCTAACCCTAACCCTAACCCTAACCCTAACCCTAACCCTAACCCTAACCCTAACCCTAACCCTAACCCTAACCCTAACCCTAACCCTAACCCTAACCCTAACCCTAACCCTAACCCTAACCCTAACCCTAACCCTAACCCTAACCCTAACCCTAACCCTAACCCTAACCCTAACCCTAACCCTAACCCTAACCCTAACCCTAACCCTAACCCTAACCCTAACCCTAACCCTAACCCTAACCCTAACCCTAACCCTAACCCTAACCCTAACCCTAACCCTAACCCTAACCCTAACCCTAACCCTAACCCTAACCCTAACCCTAACCCTAACCCTAACCCTAACCCTAACCCTAACCCTAACCCTAACCCTAACCCTAACCCTAACCCTAACCCTAACCCTAACCCTAACCCTAACCCTAACCCTAACCCTAACCCTAACCCTAACCCTAACCCTAACCCTAACCCTAACCCTAACCCTAACCCTAACCCTAACCCTAACCCTAACCCTAACCCTAACCCTAACCCTAACCCTAACCCTAACCCTAACCCTAACCCTAACCCTAACCCTAACCCTAACCCTAACCCTAACCCTAACCCTAACCCTAACCCTAACCCTAACCCTAACCCTAACCCTAACCCTAACCCTAACCCTAACCCTAACCCTAACCCTAACCCTAACCCTAACCCTAACCCTAACCCTAACCCTAACCCTAACCCTAACCCTAACCCTAACCCTAACCCTAACCCTAACCCTAACCCTAACCCTAACCCTAACCCTAACCCTAACCCTAACCCTAACCCTAACCCTAACCCTAACCCTAACCCTAACCCTAACCCTAACCCTAACCCTAACCCTAACCCTAACCCTAACCCTAACCCTAACCCTAACCCTAACCCTAACCCTAACCCTAACCCTAACCCTAACCCTAACCCTAACCCTAACCCTAACCCTAACCCTAACCCTAACCCTAACCCTAACCCTAACCCTAACCCTAACCCTAACCCTAACCCTAACCCTAACCCTAACCCTAACCCTAACCCTAACCCTAACCCTAACCCTAACCCTAACCCTAACCCTAACCCTAACCCTAACCCTAACCCTAACCCTAACCCTAACCCTAACCCTAACCCTAACCCTAACCCTAACCCTAACCCTAACCCTAACCCTAACCCTAACCCTAACCCTAACCCTAACCCTAACCCTAACCCTAACCCTAACCCTAACCCTAACCCTAACCCTAACCCTAACCCTAACCCTAACCCTAACCCTAACCCTAACCCTAACCCTAACCCTAACCCTAACCCTAACCCTAACCCTAACCCTAACCCTAACCCTAACCCTAACCCTAACCCTAACCCTAACCCTAACCCTAACCCTAACCCTAACCCTAACCCTAACCCTAACCCTAACCCTAACCCTAACCCTAACCCTAACCCTAACCCTAACCCTAACCCTAACCCTAACCCTAACCCTAACCCTAACCCTAACCCTAACCCTAACCCTAACCCTAACCCTAACCCTAACCCTAACCCTAACCCTAACCCTAACCCTAACCCTAACCCTAACCCTAACCCTAACCCTAACCCTAACCCTAACCCTAACCCTAACCCTAACCCTAACCCTAACCCTAACCCTAACCCTAACCCTAACCCTAACCCTAACCCTAACCCTAACCCTAACCCTAACCCTAACCCTAACCCTAACCCTAACCCTAACCCTAACCCTAACCCTAACCCTAACCCTAACCCTAACCCTAACCCTAACCCTAACCCTAACCCTAACCCTAACCCTAACCCTAACCCTAACCCTAACCCTAACCCTAACCCTAACCCTAACCCTAACCCTAACCCTAACCCTAACCCTAACCCTAACCCTAACCCTAACCCTAACCCTAACCCTAACCCTAACCCTAACCCTAACCCTAACCCTAACCCTAACCCTAACCCTAACCCTAACCCTAACCCTAACCCTAACCCTAACCCTAACCCTAACCCTAACCCTAACCCTAACCCTAACCCTAACCCTAACCCTAACCCTAACCCTAACCCTAACCCTAACCCTAACCCTAACCCTAACCCTAACCCTAACCCTAACCCTAACCCTAACCCTAACCCTAACCCTAACCCTAACCCTAACCCTAACCCTAACCCTAACCCTAACCCTAACCCTAACCCTAACCCTAACCCTAACCCTAACCCTAACCCTAACCCTAACCCTAACCCTAACCCTAACCCTAACCCTAACCCTAACCCTAACCCTAACCCTAACCCTAACCCTAACCCTAACCCTAACCCTAACCCTAACCCTAACCCTAACCCTAACCCTAACCCTAACCCTAACCCTAACCCTAACCCTAACCCTAACCCTAACCCTAACCCTAACCCTAACCCTAACCCTAACCCTAACCCTAACCCTAACCCTAACCCTAACCCTAACCCTAACCCTAACCCTAACCCTAACCCTAACCCTAACCCTAACCCTAACCCTAACCCTAACCCTAACCCTAACCCTAACCCTAACCCTAACCCTAACCCTAACCCTAACCCTAACCCTAACCCTAACCCTAACCCTAACCCTAACCCTAACCCTAACCCTAACCCTAACCCTAACCCTAACCCTAACCCTAACCCTAACCCTAACCCTAACCCTAACCCTAACCCTAACCCTAACCCTAACCCTAACCCTAACCCTAACCCTAACCCTAACCCTAACCCTAACCCTAACCCTAACCCTAACCCTAACCCTAACCCTAACCCTAACCCTAACCCTAACCCTAACCCTAACCCTAACCCTAACCCTAACCCTAACCCTAACCCTAACCCTAACCCTAACCCTAACCCTAACCCTAACCCTAACCCTAACCCTAACCCTAACCCTAACCCTAACCCTAACCCTAACCCTAACCCTAACCCTAACCCTAACCCTAACCCTAACCCTAACCCTAACCCTAACCCTAACCCTAACCCTAACCCTAACCCTAACCCTAACCCTAACCCTAACCCTAACCCTAACCCTAACCCTAACCCTAACCCTAACCCTAACCCTAACCCTAACCCTAACCCTAACCCTAACCCTAACCCTAACCCTAACCCTAACCCTAACCCTAACCCTAACCCTAACCCTAACCCTAACCCTAACCCTAACCCTAACCCTAACCCTAACCCTAACCCTAACCCTAACCCTAACCCTAACCCTAACCCTAACCCTAACCCTAACCCTAACCCTAACCCTAACCCTAACCCTAACCCTAACCCTAACCCTAACCCTAACCCTAACCCTAACCCTAACCCTAACCCTAACCCTAACCCTAACCCTAACCCTAACCCTAACCCTAACCCTAACCCTAACCCTAACCCTAACCCTAACCCTAACCCTAACCCTAACCCTAACCCTAACCCTAACCCTAACCCTAACCCTAACCCTAACCCTAACCCTAACCCTAACCCTAACCCTAACCCTAACCCTAACCCTAACCCTAACCCTAACCCTAACCCTAACCCTAACCCTAACCCTAACCCTAACCCTAACCCTAACCCTAACCCTAACCCTAACCCTAACCCTAACCCTAACCCTAACCCTAACCCTAACCCTAACCCTAACCCTAACCCTAACCCTAACCCTAACCCTAACCCTAACCCTAACCCTAACCCTAACCCTAACCCTAACCCTAACCCTAACCCTAACCCTAACCCTAACCCTAACCCTAACCCTAACCCTAACCCTAACCCTAACCCTAACCCTAACCCTAACCCTAACCCTAACCCTAACCCTAACCCTAACCCTAACCCTAACCCTAACCCTAACCCTAACCCTAACCCTAACCCTAACCCTAACCCTAACCCAAAGATACACAAAAACCCAGACACGTGGACGGTGCCTGGAGAAATACCTCCAGGTAGGCCCATTGTGTCAGACTGCAGTAGCGAATCCTACGGGGTAGCAGAATACATTGACCACTATCTCAATCCACTGGCACAGCAACACCCCAGCTACATTAAAGACACCTACCACTTCACTCGAATAGTCAACTCCCTTAGCATACCACCCGATGCGATACTCTTTACCATGGATGTGGAAAGCCTGTACACAAACATAGAGACAGACAGGGGGATAGAGGCGGTTAAAAACACACTGCAGAGAAATCCTGACCTGGAGAGACCAGACGAGGCCTTAGTCAAATTACTTTACCTGGGATTGACAAAGAACGATTTTGAATTGAACGGGGAGTTCTACCTACAAGTTAAAGGGACGGCAATGGGGAAGAAGTTTGCCCCGGCTTATGCCAACATATACATGGCAGAGTGGGAAGAGACGGCCTTCCTGAAATGCCCCAAGCGCCCCATGTGCTACTACAGGTTCTTAGATGACATCTGGGGAGTGTGGACACACTCAGAAGGGGAGTTAGAGGGGTTCATCGACATACTTAATGCCCACCACCCTTCCATCAAAATTAAAGCTTTGACAAGCAGGGAGAGGGTAGACTTCCTCGACACTACAGTCTTTAAACTACCGTCAGCTGACGACCAAGTCCAAAAACTAGCCACCAAAGTCTTTTTCAAACCCACAGACACCCACACCCTTTTACACACCACGAGCCACCACCCAAAACACACCTTTAGGGGTATTGTCAAGTCACAACTGACACGCTTTCACCGGATATGCACCAGGGAGGAGGACTTTGCCCAGGCCACCACCACCCTTTTCACCGCTCTCAGGCAGAGGGGGTACTGCAGACGTAGATTAAGACACATTAAGGCAGACTTCCTAAAAGGCACGCAAGGACCCAGACCCAGGCCAGGCTTGACACGCAACTTGCCACTAATAACAGGGTACGGTAGCATGGCCGTCCAGGCCCACAAAATAGTCAAGGGCCGCTTTGAACAATTCCAAAGAGGATTTGTCACACTGCAGGGATACAAAGCAATGTCAGCGTTCAAGAGGGCTAAAAACCTGAAGGATATCTTGGTCAGTACTAGCCTCCAAACGAGCTCAGGCTGCGGTCAAAGGCAATGTAGGGCCTGCATTCACTTGACAATAGCCAAAAACATAGAGAACACTGTGACGGGAAAGAGAAAGCAGATTGCACAGAGAATAACCTGCGAGCAAAAGAATGTAGTGTATGCAATTAAATGTAAGCAGTGCCACTTACTGTACATTGGCGAAACAGGCAACAGCCTCAGAGTCAGACTGACAGGACACATCAGCAACATCACGAGGGGAGACCAGTCCGTCCCCATTAGCAGACACTTCCAACAGCACGGGGTCCAGTCCCTTGAGATCATGGGTCTGGAAACAAATGTAAATTGGTCAACCGGGCGTAGGAAGAGGGCAGAGAGGCTATGGATCAAAGCGTTACAGACGAAAGAACCCAATGGCCTGAACCTAGCATAAACTCAAACTTAGGGTGGAACCTGACTGACTCCTAAAAATCGACAGAAGGGCAAGTTAAAAGGCGAACAGATTTGGACAAGGGTGATGAGACCGTGGGCCAGACTAAAGTGGCAGTATATGGCGAAAAGGAATCTCCAGGGGGAGATCATTAAGCGCCAGAGGGCATTTTGGCCTACTGTCCGACAAATCACAACCTAACCCTAATGCAAGACCGGACAAGACCGGACAAGACCGGACAAGACCGGACAAGACCGGACAAGACCGGACAAGACCCAGACAAGACCGGACAAGACCGGAAAAGACCCAGACAAGACCGGACAAGACCGGACAAGACCGGACAAGACCCAGACAAGACCGGACAAGACCCACATAAGACCGGACTAGACCCAGACAAGACCGGACAAGACCGGACAAGACCCAGACAAGACCGGACAAGACCCAGACAAGACCGGACAAGACCGGACAAGACCGGACAAGACCCAGACAAGACCGGACAAGACCCAGACAAGACCGGACAAGACCCAGACAAGACCGGACAAGACCGGACAAGACCAGATAAGACCCGGACAAGACCGGACAAGACCCTACAAGACCCGGACAAGACCCGGACAAGACCCGGACAAGACCCGGACAAGACCTGACAAGACCGGACAAGACCGGACAAGACCCAGACAAGACCGGACAAGACCGGACAAGACCGGACAAGACCCGGACAAGACCGGACAAGACCGTACAAGACCCGGACAAGACCCGGACAAGACCCGGACAAGACCCGGACAAGACCCGGACAAGACCTGACAAGACCGGACAAGACCGGAGAAGACACAGACAAGACCGGACAAGACCGGACAAGACCCAGACAAGACCGGACAAGACCGGACAAGACCCAGACAATACCGGACAAGACCGAACAAGACCGGACAAGACCCAGACAAGACCGGACAAGACCCAGACAAGACCGGACAAGACCGGACAAGACCAGATAAGACCCGGACAAGACCGGACAAGACCCTACAAGACCCGGACAAGACCCGGACAAGACCCGGACAAGACCCGGACAAGACCTGACAAGACCGGACAAGACCGGACAAGACCCAGACAAGACCGGACAAGACCGGACAAGACCGGACAAGACCCGGACAAGACCGGACAAGACCGTACAAGACCCGGACAAGACCCGGACAAGACCCGGACAAGACCCGGACAAGACCCGGACAAGACCTGACAAGACCGGACAAGACCGGAGAAGACACAGACAAGACCGGACAAGACCGGACAAGACCCAGACAAGACCGGACAAGACCGGACAAGACCCAGACAATACCGGACAAGACCGAACAAGACCGGACAAGACCCAGACAAGACCGGACAAGACCGGACAAGACCCAGACAAGACCGGACAAGACCGGACAAGACCCAGACAAGACCGGACAAGACCGGACAAGACCCAGACAAGATCGGACAAGACCGAACAAGACCGGACAAGACCCAGACAAGACCGGACAAGACCGGACGAGACCCAGACAAGACCGGACAAGACCGGACGAGATCCAGACAAGACCGGACAAGACCGGACAAGACCCAGACAAGACCCAGACAAGACCCAGACAAGATCGGACAAGACCGGACAAGACCGGACAAGTCCGGACAAGACCCAGACAAGACCGGACAAGACCGGACAAGACCGGACAAGACCGGACAAGACCCGGACAAGACCGGACAAGACCGGACAAGACCCAGACAACACCGGACAAGACCCGGACAAGACCGGACAAGACCGGACAAGACCCAGACAAGACCGGACAAGACCGGACAAGGCCCGGACAAGACCGGACAAGGCCCAGACAAGACCGGACAAGACCGGACAAGACCCAGACAAGACCGGACAAGACCGGACAAGACCGGACAAGACCGGACAAGACCGGACAAGACCGGACAAGACCGGACAAGACCGGACAAGACCCAGACAATACCGGACAAGACCGGACAAGACCCAGACAAGACCGGACAAGACCGGACAAGACCCAGACAAGACCGGACAAGACCCGGACAAGACCGGACAAGACCCGGACAAGACCGGACAAGACCGGACAAGACCGGACAAGACCGGACAAGACCCAGACAAGACCGGACAAGACCCGGACAAGACCGGACAAGACCCGGACAAGACCGGACAAGACCGGACAAGACCCAGACAAGACCCAGACAAGACCCAGACAAGACCGGACAAGACCGGACAAGACCGGACAAGACCGGACAAGACCGGACAAGACCCAGACAAGACCGGACAAGACCGGACAAGACCGGACAAGACCGGACAAGACCCGGACAAGACCGGACAAGACCGGACAAGACCCAGACAACACCGGACAAGACCCAGACAAGACCGGACAAGACCGGACAAGACCCAGACAAGACCGGACAAGACCGGACAAGACCCAGACAAGAACGGACAAGACCCAGACAAGACCGGACAAGACCGGACAAGACCCAGACAAGTCCGGACAAGACCGAACGAGACCGGACAAGACCCAGACAAGACCGGACAAGACCGGACAAGACCCAGACAAGACCGGACAAGACCGGACGAGACCCAGACAAGACCGGACAAGACCGGACAAGACCCAGACAAGATCGGACAAAACCGGACAAGACCGGACGAGACCCAGACAAGACCGGACAAGACCGGACAAGATCCAGACAAGACCGGACAAGACCGGACAAGACCGGACAAGACCGGACAAGACCGGACAAGACCCGGACAAGACCGGACAAGACCGGACAAGACCGGACAAGACCGGACAAGACCCGGACAAGACCGGACAAGACCCAGACAAGACCGGACAAGACCGGACAAGACCGGACAAGACCCAGACAAGACCGGACAAGACCGGACAAGACCGGACAAGACCCAGACAAGACCGGACAAGACCCACATATGACCGGACAAGACCCAGACAAGACCGGACAAGACCGGACAAGACCCAGACAAGACCGGACAATACCGGACAAGACCGAACAAGACCGGACAAGACCCAGACAAGACCGGACAAGACCCAGACAAGACCGGACAAGACCGGACAAGACCAGATAAGACCCGGACAAGACCGGACAAGAACCTACAAGACCCGGACAAGACCCGGACAAGACCCGGACAAGACCCGGACAAGACTTGACAAGACCGGACAAGACCGGACAAGACCCAGACAAGACCGGACAAGACCGGACAAGACCGGACAAGACCCGGACAAGACCGGACAAGACCGTACAAGACCCGGACAAGACCCGGACAAGACCCGGACAAGACCCGGACAAGACCCGGACAAGACCTGACAAGACCGGACAAGACCGGAGAAGACACAGACAAGACCGGACAAGACCGGACAAGACCCAGACAAGACCGGACAAGACCGGACAAGACCCAGACAATACCGGACAAGACCGAACAAGACCGGACAAGACCCAGACAAGACCGGACAAGACCGGACAAGACCCAGACAAGACCGGACAAGACCGGACAAGACCCAGACAAGACCGGACAAGACCGGACAAGACCCAGACAAGATCGGACAAGACCGAACAAGACCGGACAAGACCCAGACAAGACCGGACAAGACCGGACGAGACCCAGACAAGACCGGACAAGACCGGACGAGATCCAGACAAGACCGGACAAGACCGGACAAGACCCAGACAAGACCCAGACAAGACCCAGACAAGATCGGACAAGACCGGACAAGACCGGACAAGTCCGGACAAGACCCAGACAAGACCGGACAAGACCGGACAAGACCGGACAAGACCGGACAAGACCCGGACAAGACCGGACAAGACCGGACAAGACCCAGACAACACCGGACAAGACCCGGACAAGACCGGACAAGACCGGACAAGACCCAGACAAGACCGGACAAGACCGGACAAGGCCCGGACAAGACCGGACAAGGCCCAGACAAGACCGGACAAGACCGGACAAGACCCAGACAAGACCGGACAAGACCGGACAAGACCGGACAAGACCGGACAAGACCGGACAAGACCGGACAAGACCGGACAAGACCGGACAAGACCCAGACAATACCGGACAAGACCGGACAAGACCCAGACAAGACCGGACAAGACCGGACAAGACCCAGACAAGACCGGACAAGACCCGGACAAGACCGGACAAGACCCGGACAAGACCGGACAAGACCGGACAAGACCGGACAAGACCGGACAAGACCCAGACAAGACCGGACAAGACCCGGACAAGACCGGACAAGACCCGGACAAGACCGGACAAGACCGGACAAGACCCAGACAAGACCCAGACAAGACCCAGACAAGACCGGACAAGACCGGACAAGACCGGACAAGACCGGACAAGACCGGACAAGACCCAGACAAGACCGGACAAGACCGGACAAGACCGGACAAGACCGGACAAGACCCGGACAAGACCGGACAAGACCGGACAAGACCCAGACAACACCGGACAAGACCCAGACAAGACCGGACAAGACCGGACAAGACCCAGACAAGACCGGACAAGACCGGACAAGACCCAGACAAGAACGGACAAGACCCAGACAAGACCGGACAAGACCGGACAAGACCCAGACAGGTCCGGACAAGACCGAACGAGACCGGACAAGACCCAGACAAGACCGGACAAGACCGGACAAGACCCAGACAAGACCGGACAAGACCGGACGAGACCCAGACAAGACCGGACAAGACCGGACAAGACCCAGACAAGATCGGACAAAACCGGACAAGACCGGACGAGACCCAGACAAGACCGGACAAGACCGGACGAGATCCAGACAAGACCGGACAAGACCGGACAAGACCGGACAAGACCGGACAAGACCGGACAAGACCCGGACAAGACCGGACAAGACCGGACAAGACCGGACAAGACCGGACAAGACCCGGACAAGACCGGACAAGACCCAGACAAGACCGGACAAGACCGGACAAGACCGGACAAGACCCAGACAAGACCGGACAAGACCGGACAAGACCGGACAAGACCCAGACAAGACCGGACAAGACCCACATATGACCGGACAAGACCCAGACAAGACCGGACAAGACCGGACAAGACCCAGACAAGACCGGACAACACCGGACAAGACCGGACAAGACCCGGACAAGACCGGACAAGACCGGACAAGACCGGACAAGACCGGACAAGACCCAGACAAGACCGGACAAGACCGGAAAAGGCACGGACAAGACCGGACAAGGCCCAGACAAGACCGGACAAGACCGGACAAGACCCAGACAAGACCGGACAAGACCGGACAAGACCGGACAAGATCGGACAAGACCGGACAAGACCGGACAAGACCGGACAAGACCGGACAAGACCCAGACAAGACCGGACAAGACCGGACAAGACCCGGACAAGACCGGACAAGACCCAGACAAGACCGGACAAGACCGGACAAGACCCAGACAAGACCGGACAAGACCCGGACAAGACCGGACAAGACCCGGACAAGACCGGACAAGACCGGACAAGACCGGACAAGACCGGACAAGACCCAGACAAGACCGGACAAGACCGGACAAGACCGGACAAGACCCCGACAAGACCGGACAAGACCGGACAAGACCGGACAAGACCGGACAAGACCCAGACAAGATCGGACAAGGCCCGGACAAGACCGGACAAGGCCCAGACAAGACCGGACAAGACCGGACAAGACCCAGACAAGACCGGACAAGACCGGACAAGACCGGACAAGACCGGACAAGACCGGACAAGACCGGACAAGACCGGACAAGACCGGACAAGACCGGACAAGACCCAGACAAGACCGGACAAGACCGGACAAGACCCAGACAAGACCGGACAAGACCGGACAAGACCCAGACAAGACCGGACAAGACCCGGACAAGACCGGACAAGACCCGGACAAGACCGGACAAGACCGGACAAGACCCAGACAAGACCCAGACAAGACCCAGACAAGACCGGACAAGACCGGACAAGACCGGACAAGACCGGACAAGACCCAGACAAGACCGGACAAGACCGGACAAGACCGGACAAGACCGGACAAGACCCAGACAAGACCGGAAAAGACCGGACAAGACCCAGACAACATCGGACAAACCCAGACAAGACCGGACAAGACCGGACAAGACCCAGACAAGACCGGACAAGACCGGACAAGACCGGAGAAGACCGGACAAGACCCAGACAAGTCCGGACAAGACCGAACAAGACCGGACAAGACCCAGACAAGACCGGACAAGACCGGACGAGACCCAGACAAGACCGGACAAGACCGGACAAGACCCAGACAAGACCGGACAAGACCGGACAAGACCCAGACAAGATCGGACAAGACCGGACAAGACCGGACGAGACCCAGACAAGACCGGACAAGACCGGACGAGATCCAGACAAGACCGGACAAGACCGGACAAGACCGGACAAGACCGGACAAGACCGGACAAGACCGGACAAGACCGGACAAGACCGGACAAGACACGGACAAGACCGGACAAGACCGGACAAGACCGGACGAGACCCGGACAAGACCGGACAAGACCCAGACAAGACCGGACAAGACCGGACAAGACCGGACAAGACCCAGACAAGACCGGACAAGACCGGACAAGACCCAGACAAGACCGGACAAGACCCAGACAAGACCGGACAAGACTGGACAAGACCCAGACAAGACCGGACAAGACCGGACAAGACCCGGACAAGACCGGACAAGACCCAGACAAGACCGGACAAGACCGGACAAGACCCAGACAAGACCGGACAAGACCGGACAAGACCGGACAAGACCCAGACAAGACCGGACAAGACCCACATAAGACCGGACAAGACCCAGACAAGACCGGACAAGACCGGACAAGACCCAGACAAGACCGGACAAGACCGGACAAGACCGGACAAGACCCGGACAAGACCGGACAAGACCGGACAAGACCGGACAAGACCGGACAAGACCCAGACAAGACCGGACAAGACCGGACAAGGCCCGGACAAGACCGGACAAGGCCCAGACAAGACCGGACAAGACCCAGACAAGACCGGACAAGACCGGACAAGACCGGACAAGACCGGACAAGACCGGACAAGACCGGACAAGACCGGACAAGACCGGACAAGACCGGACAAGACCCAGACAAGACCGGACAAGACCGGACAAGACCCAGACAAGACCGGACAAGACCGGACAAGACCGGACAAGACCCAGACAAGACCGGACAAGACCCACATAAGACCGGACAAGACCCAGACAAGACCGGACAAGACCGGACAAGACCCAGACAAGACCGGACAAGACCCAGACAAGACCGGACAAGACCGGACAAGACCGGACAAGACCCAGACAAGACCGGACAAGACCCAGACAAGACCGGACAAGACCCAGACAAGACCGGACAAGACCGGACAAGACCGGACAAGACCCGGACAAGACCGGACAAGACCGTACAAGACCCGGACAAGACCCGGACAAGACCCGGACAAGACCCGGACAAGACCTGACAAGACCGGACAAGACCGGACAAGACCCAGACAAGACCGGACAAGACCGGACAAGACCGGACAAGACCCGGACAAGACCGGACAAGACCGGACAAGACCGGACAAGACCGGACAAGACCGGACAAGACCGGACAAGACCGGACAAGACCAGACAAGACCCAGACAAGACCGGACAAGACCGGACAAGACCCAGACAAGACCGGACAAGACCGGACAAGACCCAGACAAGACCGGACAAGACCCGGACAAGACCGGACAAGACCCGGACAAGACCGGACAAGACCGGACAAGACCCAGACAAGACCCAGACAAGACCCAGACAAGACCGGACAAGACCGGACAAGACCGGACAAGACCGGACAAGACCCAGACAAGACCGGACAAGACCGGACAAGACCGGACAAGACCGGACAAGACCCAGACAAGACCGGAAAAGACCGGACAAGACCCAGACAACACCGGACAAACCCAGACAAGACCGGACAAGACCGGACAATACCCAGACAAGACCGGACAAGACCGGACAAGACCGGAGAAGACCGGACAAGACCCAGACAAGTCCGGACAAGACCGAACAAGACCGGACAAGACCCAGACAAGACCGGACAAGACCGGACGAGACCCAGACAAGACCGGACAAGACCGGACAAGACCCAGACAAGACCGGACAAGACCGGACAAGACCCAGACAAGATCGGACAAGACCGGACAAGACCGGACGAGACCCAGACAAGACCGGACAAGACCGGACGAGATCCAGACAAGACCGGACAAGACCGGACAAGACCGGACAAGACCGGACAAGACCGGACAAGACCGGACAAGACCGGACAAGACACGGACAAGACCGGACAAGACCGGACAAGACCGGACGAGACCCGGACAAGACCGGACAAGACCCAGACAAGACCGGACACGACCCAGACAAGACCGGACAAGACCGGACAAGACCCAGACAAGACCGGACAAGACCGGACAAGACCCGGACAAGACCGGACAAGACCCAGACAAGACCGGACAAGACCGGACAAGACCCAGACAAGACCGGACAAGACCGGACAAGACCGGACAAGACCCAGACAAGACCGGACAAGACCCACATAAGACCGGACAAGACCCAGACAAGACCGGACAAGACCGGACAAGACCCAGACAAGACCGGACAAGACCGGACAAGACCGGACAAGACCCGGACAAGACCGGACAAGACCGGACAAGACCGGACAAGACCGGACAAGACCGGACAAGACCCAGACAAGACCGGACAAGACCGGACAAGGCCCGGACAAGACCGGACAAGGCCCAGACAAGACCGGACAAGACCCAGACAAGACCGGACAAGACCGGACAAGACCGGACAAGACCGGACAAGACCGGACAAGACCGGACAAGACCGGACAAGACCGGACAAGACCGGACAAGACCCAGACAAGACCGGACAAGACCGGACAAGACCCAGACAAGACCGGACAAGACCGGACAAGACCGGACAAGACCCAGACATGACCGGACAAGACCCACATAAGACCGGACAAGACCCAGACAAGACCGGACAAGACCGGACAAGACCCAGACAAGACCGGACAAGACCCAGACAAGACCGGACAAGACCGGACAAGACCGGACAAGACCCAGACAAGACCGGACAAGACCCAGACAAGACCGGACAAGACCCAGACAAGACCGGACAAGACCGGACAAGACCGGACAAGACCCGGACAAGACCGGACAAGACCGTACAAGACCCGGACAAGACCCGGACAAGACCCGGACAAGACCCGGACAAGACCTGACAAGACCGGACAAGACCGGACAAGACCCAGACAAGACCGGACAAGACCGGACAAGACCGGACAAGACCCGGACAAGACTGGACAAGACCGTACAAGACCCGGACAAGACCCGGACAAGACCCGGACAAGACCCGGACAAGACCCGGACAAGACCCGGACAAGACCCGGACAAGACCTGACAAGACCGGACAAGACCGGACAAGACCCAGACAAGACCGGACAAGTCCGGACAAGACCGGACAAGACCCAGACAAGACCGGACAAGACCGGACAAGACCGGACAAGACCAGACAAGACCGGACAAGACCGGACAAGACCGGACAATACCCAGACAAGACCGGACAAGACCGGACAAGACCCAGACAAGACCGGACAAGACCCAGACAAGACCGGACAAGACCGGACAAGACCCAGACAAGACCGGACAAGACCGGACAAGACCCAGACAAGACCGGACAAGACCGGACAAGACCCAGACAAGACCGGACAAGACCGGACAAGACCGGACAAGACCCAGACAAGACCGGACAAGACCGGACAAGACCCAGACAAGACCGGACAAGACCGGACAAGACCGGACAAGGCCCGGACAAGACCGGACAAGGCCCAGACAAGACCGGACAAGACCGGACAAGACCCAGACAAGACCGGACAAGACCGGACAAGACCGGACAAGACCGGACAAGACCGGACAAGACCGGACAAGACCGGACAAGACCCAGACAAGACCGGACAAGACCGGACAAGACCCAGACAAGACCGGACAAGACCGGACAAGACCCAGACAAGACCGGACAAGACCCGGACAAGACCGGACAAGACCCGGACAAGACCGGACAAGACCGGACAAGACCCAGACAAGACCCAGACAAGACCCAGACAAGACCCAGACAAGACCCAGACAAGACCGGACAAGATCGGACAAGAGCGGACAAGACTGGACAAGACACAGACAAGACCGGACAAGACCGGACAAGACCCAGACAAGACCGGACAAGACCGGACAAGACCGGACAAGACCCGGACAAGACCGGACAAGACCGGACAAGACCAGACAAGACCGGACAAGACCCAGACAAGACCGGACAAGACCGGACAAGGCCCGGACAAGACCGGACAAGGCCCAGACAAGACCGGACAAGACCGGACAAGACCCAGACAAGACCGGACAAGACCGGACAATACCGGACAAGACCGGACAAGACCGGACAAGACCGGACAAGACCGGACAAGACCGGACAAGACCCAGACAAGACCGGACAAGACCGGACAAGACGCAGACAAGACCGGACAAGACCGGACAAGACCCAGACAAGACCGGACAAGACCCGAACAAGACCGGACAAGACCCGGACAAGACCGGACAAGACCGGACAAGACCCAGACAAGACCCAGACAAGACCCAGACAAGACCGGACAAGACCGGACAAGACCGGACAAGACCCAGACAAGACCGGACAAGACCGGACAAGACCGGACAAGACCGGACAAGACCCAGACAAGACCGGACAAGACCGGACAAGACCCAGACAACACGGGACAAGACCCAGACAAGACCGGACAAGACCGGACAAGACCCAGACAAGACCGGACAAGACCGGACAAGACCCAGACAAGACCGGACAAGACCCAGACAAGACCGGACAAGACCGGACAAGACCGGACAAGACCGGACAAGACCCAGACAAGACCGGACAAGAACGGACAAGACCCAGACAAGATCGGACAAGACCGGACAAGACCGGACGAGACCCAGACAAGACCGGACAAGACCGGACGAGATCCAGACAAGACCGGACAAGACCGGACAAGACCGGACAAGACCGGACAAGACCGGACAAGACCGGACAAGACCCGGACAAGACCGGACAAGACCGGACAAGACCGGACAAGACCCGGACAAGACCGGACAAGACCGGACAAGACCCAGACAAGACCCAGACAATACCCAGACAAGACCGGACAAGATCGGACAAGAGCGGACAAGACCGGACAAGACACAGACAAGACCGGACAAGACCGGACAAGACCGGACAAGAACCGGACAAGACCGGACAAGACCGGACAAGGCCCGGACAAGACCGGACAAGACCCAGACAAGACCGGACAAGACCGGACAAGACCCAGACAAGACCGGACAAGACCGGACAAGACCCAGACAAGACCCAGACAATACCCAGACAAGACCGGACAAGACCGGACAAGACCGGACAAGACCGGACAAGACCCAGACAAGACCGGACAAGACCGGACAAGACCCAGACAAGACCGGACAAGACCGGACAAGACCCAGACAAGACCGGACAAGACCCGGACAAGACCGGACAAGACCCGGACAAGACCGGACAAGACCGGACAAGACCCAGACAAGACCCAGACAAGACCCAGACAAGACCCAGACAAGACCCAGACAAGACCGGACAAGATCGGACAAGAGCGGACAAGACTGGACAAGACACAGACAAGACCGGACAAGACCGGACAAGACCCAGACAAGACCGGACAAGACCGGACAAGACCGGTCAAGACCCGGACAAGACCGGACAAGACCGGACAAGACCGGACAAGACCGGACAAGACCCAGACAAGACCGGACAAGACCGGACAAGGCCCGGACAAGACCGGACAAGGCCCAGACAAGACCGGACAAGACCCGGACAAGACCCGGACAAGACCCGGACAAGACCTGACAAGACCGGACAAGACCGGACAAGACCCAGACAAGACCGGACAAGACCGGACAGGACCCAGACAAGACCGGACAAGACCGGACAAGACCGGACAAGACCAGACAAGACCGGACAAGACCGGACAAGACCGGACAATACCCAGACAAGACCGGACAAGACCGGACAAGACCCAGACAAGACCGGACAAGACCGGACAAGACCCAGACAAGACCGGACAAGACCCGACAAGACCCAGACAAGACCGGACAATACCGGACAAGACCCAGACAAGACCGGACAAGACCGGACAAGACCGGACAAGACCCAGACAAGACCGGACAAGACCGGACAAGACCCAGACAAGACCGGACAAGACCGGACAAGACCGGACAAGGCCCGGACAAGACCGGACAAGGCCCAGACAAGACCGGACAAGACCGGACAAGACCCAGACAAGACCGGACAAGACCGGACAAGACCGGACAAGACCGGACAAGACCGGACAAGACCGGACAAGACCCAGACAAGACCGGACAAGACCGGACAAGACCCGGACAAGACCGGACAAGACCCAGACAAGACCGGACAAGACCGGACAAGACCGGACAAGACCCAGACAAGACCGGACAAGACCGGACAAGACCGGACAAGACCCAGACAAGACCGGACAAGACCCACATAAGACCGGACAAGACCCAGACAAGACCGGACAAGACCGGACAAGACCCAGACAAGACCGGACAAGACCGGACAAGACCGGACAAGACCCGGACAAGACCGGACAAGACCGGACAAGACCGGACAAGACCGGACAAGACCCAGACAAGACCGGACAAGACCGGACAAGGCCCGGACAAGACCGGACAAGGCCCAGACAAGACCGGACAAGACCCAGACAAGACCGGACAAGACCGGACAAGACCGGACAAGACCGGACAAGACCGGACAAGACCGGACAAGACCGGACAAGACCGGACAAGACCGGACAAGACCCAGACAAGACCGGACAAGACCGGACAAGAACCAGACAAGACCGGACAAGACCGGACAAGACCGGACAAGACCCAGACAAGACCGGACAAGACCCACATAAGACCGGACTAGACCCAGACAAGACCGGACAAGACCGGACAAGACCCAGACAAGACCGGACAAGACCCAGACAAGACCGGACAAGACCGGACAAGACCGGACAAGACCGGACATGACCGGACAAGACCGGACAAGACCCAGACAAGACCGGACAAGACCGGACAAGACCCAGACAAGACCGGACAAGACCGGACAAGACTGGACAAGACCCAGACAAGACCGGACAAGACCCACATAAGACCGGACAAGACCCAGACAAGACCGGACAAGACCGGACAAGACCCAGACAAGACCCAGACAAGACCGGACAAGACCGGACAAGACCGGACAAGACCCAGACAAGACCGGACAAGACCCAGACAAGACCAGACAAGACCGGACAAGACCCAGACAAGACCGGACAAGACCGGACAAGACCAGACAAGACCCGGACAAGACCGGACAAGACCGTACAAGACCCGGACAAGACCCGGACAAGACCCGGACAAGACCCGGACAAGACCTGACAAGACCGGACAAGAACGGACAAGACCCAGACAAGACCGGACAAGACCGGACAAGACCGGACAAGACCCGGACAAGACCGGACATGACCGTACAAGACCCGGACAAGACCCGGACAAGACCCGGACAAGACCCGGACAAGACCCGGACAAGACCTGACAAGACCGGACAAGACCGGAGAAGACCCAGACAAGACCGGACAAGACCGGACAAGACCCAGACAAGACCGGACAAGACCGGACAAGACCCAGACAATACCGGACAAGACCGAACAAGACCGGACAAGACCCAGACATGACCGGACAAGACCGGACAAGACCCAGACAAGACCGGACAAGACCCAGACAAGACCGGACAAGACCGGACAAGACCCAGACAAGATCGGACAAGACCGAACAAGACCGGACAAGACCCAGACAAGACCGGACAAGACCGGACGAGACCCAGACAAGACCGGACAAGACCGGACGAGATCCAGACAAGACCGGACAAGACCGGACAAGACCCAGACAAGACCCAGACAAGACCCAGACAAGATCGGACAAGACCGGACAAGACCGGACAAGTCCGGACAAGACCCAGACAAGACCGGACAAGACCGGACAAGACCGGACAAGACCGGACAAGACCCGGACAAGACCGGACAAGACCGGACAAGACCCAGACAACACCGGACAAGACCCGGACAAGACCGGACAAGACCGGACAAGACCCAGACAAGACCGGACAAGACCGGACAAGGCCCGGACAAGACCGGACAAGGCCCAGACAAGACCGGACAAGACCGGACAAGACCCAGACAAGACCGGACAAGACCGGACAAGAACGGACAAGACCGGACAAGACCGGACAAGACCGGACAAGACCGGACAAGACCGGACAAGACCCAGACAAGACCGGACAAGACCGGACAAGACCCAGACAAGACCGGACAAGACCGGACAAGACCCAGACAAGACCGGACAAGACCCGGACAAGACCGGACAAGACCCGGACAAGACCGGACAAGACCGGACAAGACCGGACAAGACCGGACAAGACCCAGACAAGACCGGACAAGACCCGGACAAGACCGGACAAGACCCGGACAAGACCGGACAAGACCGGACAAGACCCAGACAAGACCCAGACAAGACCCAGACAAGACCGGACAAGACCGGACAAGACCGGACAAGACCGGACAAGACCCAGACAAGACCGGACAAGACCGGACAAGACCGGACAAGACCGGACAAGACCCGGACAAGACCGGACAAGACCGGACAAGACCCAGACAACACCGGACAAGACCCAGACAAGACCGGACAAGACCGGACAAGACCCGGACAAGACCCAGACAAGACCGGACAAGACCGGACAAGACCCAGACAAGAACGGCCAAGACCCAGACAAGACCGGACAAGACCGGACAAGACCCAGACAAGTCCGGACAAGACCGAACAAGACCGGACAAGACCCAGACAAGACCGGACAAGACCGGACAAGACCCAGACAAGACCGGACAAGACCGGACGAGACCCAGACAAGACCGGACAAGACCGGACAAGACCCAGACAAGATCGGACAAGACCGGACAAGACCGGACGAGACCCAGACAAGACCGGACAAGACCGGACGAGATCCAGACAAGACCGGACAAGACCGGACAAGACCGGACAAGACCGGACAAGACCGGACAAGACCGGACAAGACCGGACAAGACCCGGACAAGACCGGACAAGACCGGACAAGACCGGACAAGACCCGGACAAGACCGGACAAGACCCAGACAAGACCGGACAAGACCGGACAAGACCGGACAAGACCCAGACAAGACCGGACAAGACCGGACAAGACCGGACAAGACCCAGACAAGACCGGACAAGACCCACATAAGACCGGACAAGACCCAGACAAGACCGGACAAGACCGGACAAGACCCAGACAAGACCGGACAAGACCGGACAAGACCGGACAAGACCCGGACAAGACCGGACAAGACCGGACAAGACCGGACAAGACCGGACAAGACCCAGACAAGACCGGACAAGACCGGAAAAGGCCCGGACAAGACCGGACAAGGCCCAGACAAGACCGGACAAGGCCGGACAAGACCCAGACAAGACCGGACAAGACCGGACAAGACCGGACAAGATCGGACAAGACCGGACAAGACCGGACAAGACCGGACAAGACCGGACAAGACCCAGACAAGACCGGACAAGACCGGACAAGACCCAGACAAGACCGGACAAGACCGGACAAGACCCAGACAAGACCGGACAAGACCCGGACAAGACCGGACAAGACCCGGACAAGACCGGACAAGACCGGACAAGACCGGACAAGACCGGACAAGACCGGACAAGACCCAGACAAGAGCGGACAAGACCGGACAAGACCGGACAAGACCCGGACAAGACCGGACAAGACCGGACAAGACCGGACAAGACCCAGACAAGATCGGACAAGGCCCGGACAAGACCGGACAAGGCCCAGACAAGACCGGACAAGACCGGACAAGACCCAGACAAGACCGGACAAGACCGGACAAGACCGGACAAGACCGGACAAGACCGGACAAGACCGGACAAGACCGGACAAGACCCAGACAAGACCGGACAAGACCGGACAAGACCCAGACAAGACTGGACAAGACCGGACAAGACCCAGACAAGACCGGACAAGACCCGGACAAGACTGGACAAGACCCGGACAAGACCGGACAAGACCGGACAAGACCCAGACAAGACCGGACAAGACCGGACAAGACCGGACAAGACCGGACAAGACCCAGACAAGACCGGAAAAGACCGGACAAGACCCAGACAACACCGGGCAAACCCAGACAAGACCGGACAAGACCGGACAAGACCCAGACAAGACCGGACAAGACCGGACAAGACCGGACAAGACCGGACAAGACCCAGACAAGTCCGGACAAGACCGAACAAGACCGGACAAGACCCAGACAAGACCGGACAAGACCGGACGAGACCCAGACAAGACCGGACAAGACCGGACAAGACCCAGACAAGACCGGACAAGACCGGACAAGACCCAGACAAGATCGGACAAGACCGGACAAGACCGGACGAGACCCAGACAAGACCGGACAAGACCGGACGAGATCCAGACAAGACCGGACAAGACCGGACAAGACCGGACAAGACCGGACAAGACCGGACAAGACCGGACAAGACCGGACAAGACCGGACAAGACACGGACAAGACCGGACAAGACCGGACAAGACCGGACGAGACCCGGACAAGACCGGACAAGACCCAGACAAGACCGGACAAGACCGGACAAGACCGGACAAGACCCAGACAAGACCGGACAAGACCGGACAAGACCCAGACAAGACCGGACAAGACCCAGACAAGACCGGACAAGACCGGACAAGACCCAGACAAGACCGGACAAGACCGGACAAGACCCGGACAAGACCGGACAAGACCCAGACAAGACCGGACAAGACCGGACAAGACCCAGACAAGACCGGACAAGACCGGACAAGACCGGACAAGACCCAGACAAGACCGGACAAGACCCACATAAGACCGGACAAGACCCAGACAAGACCGGACAAGACCGGACAAGACCCAGACAAGACCGGACAAGACCGGACAAGACCGGACAAGACCCGGACAAGACCGGACAAGACCGGACAAGACCGGACAAGACCGGACAAGACCCAGACAAGAACGGACAAGACCGGACA
Source organism: Rhinoraja longicauda (assembly GCF_053455715.1). Taxonomy (NCBI): domain Eukaryota; kingdom Metazoa; phylum Chordata; class Chondrichthyes; order Rajiformes; family Arhynchobatidae; genus Rhinoraja; species Rhinoraja longicauda. Next base: position 38,495 of record NW_027601465.1, read on the forward strand.
AGGCCCGGACAAGACCGGACAAGGCCCAGACAAGACCGGACAAGACCCAGACAAGACCGGACAAGACCGGACAAGACCGGACAAGACCGGACAAGACCGGACAAGACCGGACAAGACCGGACAAGACCGGACAAGACCGGACAAGACCCAGACAAGACCGGACAAGACCGGACAAGACCCAGACAAGACCGGACAAGACCGGACAAGACCGGACAAGACCCAGACAAAACCGGACAAGACCCACATAAGACCGGACAAGACCCAGACAAGACCGGACAAGACCGGACAAGACCCAGACAAGACCGGACAAGACCCAGACAAGACCGGACAAGACCGGACAAGACCGGACAAGACCCAGACAAGACCGGACAAGACCCAGACAAGACCGGACAAGACCCAGACAAGACCGGACAAGACCGGACAAGACCGGACAAGACCCGGACAAGACCGGACAAGACCGTACAAGACCCGGACAAGACCCGGACAAGACCCGGACAAGACCCGGACAAGATCTGACAAGACCGGACAAGACCGGACAAGACCCAGACAAGACCGGACAAGACCGGACAAGACCGGACAAGACCCGGACAAGACCGGACAAGACCGTACAAGACCCGGACAAGACCCGGACAAGACCCGGACAAGACCCGGACAAGACCCGGACAAGACCTGACAAGACCGGACAAGACCGGACAAGACCCAGACAAGACCGGACAAGACCCAGACAAGACCGGACAAGACCCAGACAAGACCGGACAAGACCGGACAAGACCGGACAAGACCCGGACAAGACCGGACAAGACCGTACAAGACCCGGACAAGACCCGGACAAGACCCGGACAAGACCCGGACAAGATCTGACAAGACCGGACAAGACCGGACAAGACCCAGACAAGACCGGACAAGACCGGACAAGACTGGACAAGACCCGGACAAGACCGGACAAGACCGTACAAGACCCGGACAAGACCCGGACAAGACCCGGACAAGACCCGGACAAGACCCGGACAAGACCTGACAAGACCGGACAAGACCGGACAAGACCCAGACAAGACCGGACAAGACCGGACAAGACCCAGACAAGACCGGACAAGACCAGACAAGACCGGACAAGACCAGACAAGACCGGACAAGACCGGACAAGACCGGACAATACCCATACAAGACCGGACAAGACCGGACAAGACCCAGACAAGACCGGACAAGACCGGACAAGACCCAGACAAGACCGGACAAGACCGGACAAGACCCAGACAAGACCGGACAAGACCGGACAAGACCCAGACAAGACCGGACAAGACCGGACAAGACCGGACAAGACCCAGACAAGACCGGACAAGACCGGACAAGACCCAGACAAGACCGGACAAGACCGGACAAGACCGGACAAGACCGGACAAGGCCCGGACAAGACCGGACAAGGCCCAGACAAGACCGGACAAGACCGGACAAGACCCAGACAAGACCGGACAAGACCGGACAAGACCGGACAAGACCGGACAAGACCGGACAAGACCGGACAAGACCCAGACAAGACCGGACAAGACCGGACAAGACCGGACAAGACCCAGACAAACCGGACAAGACCCGGACAAGACCGGACAAGACCCGGACAAGACCGGACAAGACCGGACAAGACCCAGACAAGACCCAGACAAGACCCAGACAAGACCCAGACAAGACCCAGACAAGACCGGACAAGATCGGACAAGAGCGGACAAGACTGGACAAGACACAGACAAGACCGGACAAGACCGGACAAGACCCAGACAAGACCGGACAAGACCGGACAAGACCGGACAAGACCCGGACAAGACCGGACAAGACCGGACAAGACCGGACAAGACCGGACAAGACCCAGACAAGACCGGACAAGACCGGACAAGGCCCGGACAAGACCGGACAAGACCGGACAAGGCCCAGACAAGACCGGACAAGACCGGACAAGACCCAGACAAGACCGGACAAGACCGGACAATACCGGACAAGACCGGACAAGACCGGACAAGACCCAGACAAGACCGGACAAGACCGGACAAGACGCAGACAAGACCGGACAAGACCGGACAAGACCCAGACAAGACCGGACAAGACCCGAACAAGACCGGACAAGACCCGGACAAGACCGGACAAGACCGGACAAGACCCAGACAAGACCCAGACAAGACCCAGACAAGACCGGACAAGACCGGACAAGACCGGACAAGACCCAGACAAGACCGGACAAGACCGGACAAGACCGGACAAGACCGGACAAGACCCAGACAAGACCGGACAAGACCGGACAAGACCCAGACAACACTGGACAAGACCCAGACAAGACCGGACAAGACCGGACAAGACCCAGACAAGACCGGACAAGACCGGACAAGACCCAGACAAGACCTGACAATACCCAGACAAGACCGGACAAGACCGGACAAGGCCCAGACAATACCGGACAAGACCGAACAAGACCGGACAAGACCCAGACAAGACCGGACAAGACCGGACAAGACCCAGACAAGACCGGACAAGACCGGACAAGACCCAGACAAGACCGGACAAGACAGGACAAGACCCAGACAAGATCGGACAAGACCGGACAAGACCGGACGAGACCCAGACAAGACCGGACAAGACCGGACGAGATCCAGACAAGACCGGACAAGACCGGACAAGACCGGACAAGACCGGACAAGACCGGACAATACCGGACAAGACCCGGACAAGACCGGACAAGACCGGACAAGACCGGACAAGACCGGACAAGACCCGGACAAGACCGAACAAGACCGGACAAGACCCAGACAAGACCGGACAAGACCGGACAAGACCGGACAAGACCGGACAAGACCGGACAAGACCGGACAAGACCGGACAAGACCCAGACAAGACCGGACAAGACCGGACAAGACCCAGACAAGACCGGACAAGACCGGACAAGACCCAGACAAGACCGGACAAGACCCGGACAAGACCGGACAAGACCCGGACAAGACCGGACAAGACCGGACAAGACCCAGACAAGACCCAGACAAGACCCAGACAAGACCCAGACAAGACCCAGACAAGACCGGACAAGATCGGACAAGAGCGGACAAGACTGGACAAGACACAGACAAGACCGGACAAGACCGGACAAGACCCAGACAAGACCGGACAAGACCGGACAAGACCGGACAAGACCCGGACAAGACCGGACAAGACCGGACAAGACCGGACAAGACCGGACAAGACCCAGACAAGACCGGACAAGACCGGACAAGGCCCGGACAAGACCGGACAAGGCCCAGACAAGACCGGACAAGACCCGGACAAGACCCGGACAAGACCCGGACAAGACCCGGACAAGACCTGACAAGACCGGACAAGACCGGACAAGACCCAGACAAGACCGGACAAGACCGGACAAGACCCAGACAAGACCGGACAAGACCGGACAAGACCGGACAAGACCAGACAAGACCGGACAAGACCGGACAAGACCGGACAATACCCAGACAAGACCGGACAAGACCGGACAAGACCCAGACAAGACCGGACAAGACCGGACAAGACCCAGACAAGACCGGACAAGACCGGACAAGACCCAGACAAGACCGGACAAGACCGGACAAGACCCAGACAAGACCGGACAAGACCGGACAAGACCGGACAAGACCCAGACAAGACCGGACAAGACCGGACAAGACCCAGACAAGACCGGACAAGACCGGACAAGACCGGACAAGGCCCGGACAAGACCGGACAAGGCCCAGACAAGACCGGACAAGACCGGACAAGACCCAGACAAGACCGGACAAGACCGGACAAGACCGGACAAGACCGGACAAGACCGGACAAGACCGGACAAGACCCAGACAAGACCGGACAAGACCGGACAAGACCCAGACCAGACCGGACAAGACCGGACAAGACCCAGACAAGACCGGACAAGACCCGGACAAGACCGGACAAGACCCGGACAAGACCGGACAAGACCCGGACAAGACCGGACAAGACCGGACAAGACCCAGACAAGACCCAGACAAGACCCAGACAAGACCCAGACAAGACCCAGACAAGACCGGACAAGATCGGACAAGAGCGGACAAGACTGGACAAGACACAGACAAGACCGGACAAGACCGGACAAGACCCAGACAAGACCGGACAAGACCGGACAAGACCGGACAAGACCCGGACAAGACCGGACAAGACCGGACAAGACCGGACAAGACCGGACAAGACCCAGACAAGACCGGACAAGACCGGACAAGGCCCGGACAAGACCGGACAAGGCCCAGACAAGACCGGACAAGACCGGACAAGACCGGACAAGACCCAGACAAGACCGGACAAGACCGGACAATACCGGACAAGACCGGACAAGACCGGACAAGACCGGACAAGACCGGACAAGACCGGACAAGACCCAGACAAGACCGGACAAGACCGGACAAGACGCAGACAAGACCGGACAAGACCGGACAAGACCCAGACAAGACCGGACAAGACCCGAACAAGACCGGACAAGACCCGGACAAGACCGGACAAGACCGGACAAGACCCAGACAAGACCCAGACAAGACCCAGACAAGACCGGACAAGACCGGACAAGACCGGACAAGACCCAGACAAGACCGGACAAGACCGGACAAGACCGGACAAGACCGGACAAGACCCAGACAAGACCGGACAAGACCGGACAAGACCCAGACAACACTGGACAAGACACAGACAAGACCGGACAAGACCGGACAAGACCCAGACAAGACCGGACAAGACCGGACAAGACCCAGACAAGACCGGACAAGACCCAGACAAGACCGGACAAGACCGGACAAGACCCAGACAATACCGGACAAGACCGAACAAGACCGGACAAGACCCAGACAAGACAGGACAAGACCGGACAAGACCCAGACAAGACCGGACAAGACCGGACTAGACCCAGACAAGACCGGACAAGACCGGACAAGACCCAGACAAGATCGGACAAGACCGGACAAGACCGGACGAGACCCAGACAAGACCGGACAAGACCGGACGAGATCCAGACAAGACCGGACAAGACCGGACAAGACCGGACAAGACCGGACAAGACCGGACAAGACCGGACAAGACCCGGACAAGACCGGACAAGACCGGACAAGACCGGACAAGACCCGGACAAGACCGGACAAGACCGGACAAGACCCAGACAAGACCCAGACAATACCCAGACAAGACCGGACAAGATCGGACAAGAGCGGACAAGACCGGACAAGACACAGACAAGACCGGACAAGACCGGACAAGACCCAGACAAGACCGGACAAGACCGGACAATACCGGACAAGACCGGACAAGACCGGACAAGAACGGACAAGACCCAGACAAGACAGGACAAGACCGGACAAGACCCAGACAAGACCGGACAAGACCGGACAAGACCCAGACAAGACCCAGACAAGACCGGACAAGACCCGGACAAGACCGGACAACACCGGACAAGACCCAGACAAGACCGGACAAGACCGGACAAGACCCAGACAAGACCGGACAAGACCGGACAAGACCCAGACAAGAACGGACAAGACCCAGACAAGACCGGACAAGACAGGACAAGACCGGACAAGACCCAGACAAGACCGGACAAGACCGGACAAGACCCAGACAAGACCGGACAAGACCCAGACAAGACCGGACAAGACCGGACAAGACCCAGACAAGACCGGACAAGACCGGACAAGACCCGGACAAGACCGGACAAGACCCAGACAAGACCGGACAAGACCGGACAAGACCCAGACAAGACCGGACAAGACCGGACAAGACCGGACAAGACCCAGACAAGACCGGACAAGAGCCACATAAGACCGGACAAGACCCAGACAAGACCGGACAAGACCGGACAAGACCCAGACAAGACCGGACAAGACCGGACAAGACCGGACAAGACCCGGACAAGACCGGACAAGACCGGACAAGACCGGACAAGACCGGACAAGACCCAGACAAGACCGGACAAGACCGGACAAGGCCCGGACAAGACCGGACAAGGCCCAGACAAGACCGGACAACACCCAGACAAGACCGGACAAGACCGGACAAGACCGGACAAGACCGGACAAGACCGGACAAGACCGGACAAGACCGGACAAGACCGGACAAGACCGGACAAGACCCAGACAAGACCGGACAAGACCGGACAAGACCCAGACAAGACCGGACAAGACCGGACAAGACCGGACAAGACCGGACAAGACCGGACAAGACCCAGACAAGACCGGACAAGACCCACATAAGACCGGACAAGACCCAGACAAGACCGGACAAGACCGGACAAGACCCAGACAAGACCGGACAAGACCGGACAAGACCGGACAAGGCCCGGACAAGACCGGACAAGGCCCAGACAAGACCGGACAAGACCGGACAAGACCCAGACAAGACCGGACAAGACCGGACAAGACCGGACAAGACCGGACAAGACCGGACAAGACCCAGACAAGACCGGACAAGACCGGACAAGACCCAGACAAGACCGGACAAGACCGGACAAGACCCAGACAAGACCGGACAAGACCCGGACAAGACTGGACAAGACCCGGACAAGACCGGGCAAGACCGGACAAGACCCAGACAAGACCCAGACAAGACCCAGACAAGACCCAGACAAGACCCAGACAAGACCGGACAAGATCGGACAAGACACAGACAAGACCGGACAAGACCCAGACAAGACCGGACAAGACCGGACAAGGCCCGGACAAGACCGGACAAGGCCCAGACAAGACCGGACAAGACCAGACAAGACCGGACAAGACCGGACAAGACCGGACAATACCGGACAAGACCGGACAAGACCGGACAAGACCGGACAAGACCGGACAAGACCCAGACAAGACCGGACAAGACCGGACAAGACGCAGACAAGACCGGACAAGACCGGACAAGACCCAGACAAGACCGGACAAGACCCGAACAAGACCGGACAAGACCCGGACAAGACCGGACAAGACCGGACAAGACCCAGACAAGACCCAGACAAGACACAGACAAGACCGGACAAGACTGGACAAGACCGGACAAGACCCAGACAAGACCGGACAAGACCGGACAAGACCGGACAAGACCGGACAAGACCCAGACAAGACCGGACAAGACCGGACAAGACCCAGACAACACTGGACAAGACCCAGACAAGATCGGACAAGACCGGACAAGACCCAGACAAGACCGGACAAGACCGGACAAGACCCAGACAAGACCGGACAAGACCGGACAAGACCGGACAAGACCCGGACAAGACCGGACAAGACCGGACAAGACCGGACAAGACCGGACAAGACCCAGACAAGACCGGACAAGACCGGACAAGGCCCAGACAAGACCGGACAAGACCGGACAAGACCCAGACAAGACCGGACAAGACCGGACAAGACCCAGACAAGACCGGACAAGACCGGACAAGGCCCAGACAAGACCGGACAACACCCAGACAAGACCGGACAAGACCGGACAAGACCGGACAAGACCGGACAAGACCGGACAAGACCGGACAAGACCGGACAAGACCGGACAAGACCGGACAAGACCGGACAAGACCGGACAAGACCCAGACAAGACCGGACAAGACAGAACAAGACCCAGACAAGACCGGACAAGACCGGACAAGACCGGACAAGACCCAGACAAGACCGGACAAGACCCACATAAGACCGGACAAGACCCAGACAAGACCGGACAAGACCGGACAAGACCCAGACAAGACCGGACAAGACCGGACAAGACCGGACAAGGCCCGGACAAGACCGGACAAGGCCCAGACAAGACCGGACAAGACCGGACAAGACCCAGACAAGACCGGACAAGACCGGACAAGACCGGACAAGACCGGACAAGACCGGACAAGACCGGACAAGACCCAGACAAGACCGGACAAGACCGGACAAGACCCAGACAAGACCGGACAAGACCGGACAAGACCCAGACAAGACCGGACAAGACCCGGACAAGACTGGACAAGACCCGGACAAGACCGGACAAGACCGGACAAGACCCAGACAAGACCCAGACTAGACCCAGACAAGACCCAGACAAGACCCAGACAAGACCGGACAAGATCGGACAAGACACAGACAAGACCGGACAAGACACAGACAAGACCGGACAAGACCGGACAAGACCCAGACAAGACCGGACAAGACCGGACAAGACCGGACAAGACCCGGACAAGACCGGACAAGACCGGACAAGACCGGACAAGACCGGACAAGACCCAGACAAGACCCAGACAAGACCCAGACAAGACCCAGACAAGACCGGACAAGATCGGACAAGACACAGACAAGACCGGACAAGACCCAGACAAGACCGGACAAGACCGGACAAGGCCCGGACAAGACCGGACAAGGCCCAGACAAGACCGGACAAGACCAGACAAGACCGGACAAGACCGGACAAGACCGGACAATACCGGACAAGACCGGACAAGACCGGACAAGACCGGACAAGACCGGACAAGACCCAGACAAGACCGGACAAAACCGGACAAGACGCAGACAAGACCGGACAAGACCGGACAAGACCCAGACAAGACCGGACAAGACCGGACAAGACCCAGACAAGACCCAGACAAGACACAAACAAGACCGGACAAGACTGGACAAGACCGGACAAGACCCAGACAAGACCGGACAAGACCGGACAAGACCGGACAATACCGGACAAGACCCAGACAAGACCGGACAAGACCGGACAAGACCCAGACAAGACCCAGACAAGACCGGACAAGACCCAGACAAGACCGGACAAGACCGGACAAGACCGGACAAGACCCAGACAAACCGGACAAGACCCGGACAAGACCGGACAAGACCCGGACAAGACCGGACAAGACCGGACAAGACCCAGACAAGACCCAGACAAGACCCAGACAAGACCCAGACAAGACCCAGACAAGACCGGACAAGATCGGACAAGAGCGGACAAGACTGGACAAGACACAGACAAGACCGGACAAGACCGGACAAGACCCAGACAAGACCGGACAAGACCGGACAAGACCGGACAAGACCCGGACAAGACCGGACAAGACCGGACAAGACCGGACAAGACCGGACAAGACCCAGACAAGACCGGACAAGACCGGACAAGGCCCGGACAAGACCGGACAAGGCCCAGACAAGACCGGACAAGACCGGACAAGACCCAGACAAGACCGGACAAGACCGGACAATACCGGACAAGACCGGACAAGACCGGACAAGACCGGACAAGACCGGACAAGACCGGACAAGACCCAGACAAGACCGGACAAGACCGGACAAGACGCAGACAAGACCGGACAAGACCGGACAAGACCCAGACAAGACCGGACAAGACCCGAACAAGACCGGACAAGACCCGGACAAGACCGGACAAGACCGGACAAGACCCAGACAAGACCCAGACAAGACCCAGACAAGACCGGACAAGACCGGACAAGACCGGACAAGACCCAGACAAGACCGGACAAGACCGGACAAGACCGGACAAGACCGGACAAGACCCAGACAAGACCGGACAAGACCGGACAAGACCCAGACAACACTGGACAAGACCCAGACAAGACCGGACAAGACCGGACAAGACCCAGACAAGACCGGACAAGACCGGACAAGACCCAGACAAGACCTGACAATACCCAGACAAGACCGGACAAGACCGGACAAGGCCCAGACAATACCGGACAAGACCGAACAAGACCGGACAAGACCCAGACAAGACCGGACAAGACCGGACAAGACCCAGACAAGACCGGACAAGACCGGACAAGACCCAGACAAGACCGGACAAGACAGGACAAGACCCAGACAAGATCGGACAAGACCGGACAAGACCGGACGAGACCCAGACAAGACCGGACAAGACCGGACGAGATCCAGACAAGACCGGACAAGACCGGACAAGACCGGACAAGACCGGACAAGACCGGACAATACCGGACAAGACCCGGACAAGACCGGACAAGACCGGACAAGACCGGACAAGACCGGACAAGACCCGGACAAGACCGAACAAGACCGGACAAGACCCAGACAAGACCGGACAAGACCGGACAAGACCGGACAAGACCGGACAAGACCGGACAAGACCGGACAAGACCGGACAAGACCCAGACAAGACCGGACAAGACCGGACAAGACCCAGACAAGACCGGACAAGACCGGACAAGACCCAGACAAGACCGGACAAGACCCGGACAAGACCGGACAAGACCCGGACAAGACCGGACAAGACCGGACAAGACCCAGACAAGACCCAGACAAGACCCAGACAAGACCCAGACAAGACCCAGACAAGACCGGACAAGATCGGACAAGAGCGGACAAGACTGGACAAGACACAGACAAGACCGGACAAGACCGGACAAGACCCAGACAAGACCGGACAAGACCGGACAAGACCGGACAAGACCCGGACAAGACCGGACAAGACCGGACAAGACCGGACAAGACCGGACAAGACCCAGACAAGACCGGACAAGACCGGACAAGGCCCGGACAAGACCGGACAAGGCCCAGACAAGACCGGACAAGACCCGGACAAGACCCGGACAAGACCCGGACAAGACCCGGACAAGACCTGACAAGACCGGACAAGACCGGACAAGACCCAGACAAGACCGGACAAGACCGGACAAGACCCAGACAAGACCGGACAAGACCGGACAAGACCGGACAAGACCAGACAAGACCGGACAAGACCGGACAAGACCGGACAATACCCAGACAAGACCGGACAAGACCGGACAAGACCCAGACAAGACCGGACAAGACCGGACAAGACCCAGACAAGACCGGACAAGACCGGACAAGACCCAGACAAGACCGGACAAGACCGGACAAGACCCAGACAAGACCGGACAAGACCGGACAAGACCGGACAAGACCCAGACAAGACCGGACAAGACCGGACAAGACCCAGACAAGACCGGACAAGACCCAGACAAGACCGGACAAGACCGGACAAGACCGGACAAGGCCCGGACAAGACCGGACAAGGCCCAGACAAGACCGGACAAGACCGGACAAGACCCAGACAAGACCGGACAAGACCGGACAAGACCGGACAAGACCGGACAAGACCGGACAAGACCGGACAAGACCCAGACAAGACCGGACAAGACCGGACAAGACCCAGACCAGACCGGACAAGACCGGACAAGACCCAGACAAGACCGGACAAGACCCGGACAACACCGGACAAGACCCGGACAAGACCGGACAAGACCCGGACAAGACCGGACAAGACCGGACAAGACCCAGACAAGACCCAGACAAGACCCAGACAAGACCCAGAGAAGACCCAGACAAGACCGGACAAGATCGGACAAGAGCGGACAAGACTGGACAAGACACAGACAAGACCGGACAAGACCGGACAAGACCCAGACAAGACCGGACAAGACCGGACAAGACCGGACAAGACCCGGACAAGACCGGACAAGACCGGACAAGACCGGACAAGACCGGACAAGACCCAGACAAGACCGGACAAGACCGGACAAGGCCCGGACAAGACCGGACAAGGCCCAGACAAGACCGGACAAGACCGGACAAGACCGGACAAGACCCAGACAAGACCGGACAAGACCGGACAATACCGGACAAGACCGGACAAGACCGGACAAGACCGGACAAGACCGGACAAGACCGGACAAGACCCAGACAAGACCGGACAAGACCGGACAAGACGCAGACAAGACCGGACAAGACCGGACAAGACCCAGACAAGACCGGACAAGACCCGAACAAGACCGGACAAGACCCGGACAAGACCGGACAAGACCGGACAAGACCCAGACAAGACCCAGACAAGACCCAGACAAGACCGGACAAGACCGGACAAGACCGGACAAGACCCAGACAAGACCGGACAAGACCGGACAAGACCGGACAAGACCGGACAAGACCCAGACAAGACCGGACAAGACCGGACAAGACCCAGACAACACTGGACAAGACCCAGACAAGACCGGACAAGACCGGACAAGACCCAGACAAGACCGGACAAGACCGGACAAGACCCAGACAAGACCGGACAAGACCCAGACAAGACCGGACAAGACCGGACAAGACCCAGACAATACCGGACAAGACCGAACAAGACCGGACAAGACCCAGACAAGACAGGACAAGACCGGACAAGACCCAGACAAGACCGGACAAGACCGGACTAGACCCAGACAAGACCGGACAAGACCGGACAAGACCCAGACAAGATCGGACAAGACCGGACAAGACCGGACGAGACCCAGACAAGACCGGACAAGACCGGACGAGATCCAGACAAGACCGGACAAGACCGGACAAGACCGGACAAGACCGGACAAGACCGGACAAGACCGGACAAGACCCGGACAAGACCGGACAAGACCGGACAAGACCGGACAAGACCCGGACAAGACCGGACAAGACCGGACAAGACCCAGACAAGACCCAGACAATACCCAGACAAGACCGGACAAGATCGGACAAGAGCGGACAAGACCGGACAAGACACAGACAAGACCGGACAAGACCGGACAAGACCCAGACAAGACCGGACAAGACCGGACAATACCGGACAAGACCGGACAAGACCGGACAAGAACGGACAAGACCCAGACAAGACAGGACAAGACCGGACAAGACCCAGACAAGACCGGACAAGACCGGACAAGACCCAGACAAGACCCAGACAAGACCGGACAAGACCCGGACAAGACCGGACAAGACCCGGACAAGACCGGACAAGACCGGACAAGACCCAGACAAGACCCAGACAAGACCCAGACAAGACCGGACAAGACCGGACAAGACCGGACAAGACCGGACAAGACCCAGACAAGACCGGACAAGACCGGACAAGACCGGACAAGACCGGACAAGACACAGATAAGACCGGACAAGACCGGACAAGACCCAGACAACACCGGACAAGACCCAGACAAGACCGGACAAGACCGGACAAGACCCAGACAAGACCGGACAAGACCGGACAAGACCCAGACAAGAACGGACAAGACCCAGACAAGACCGGACAAGACAGGACAAGACCGGACAAGACCCAGACAAGACCGGACAAGACCGGACAAGACCCAGACAAGACCGGACAAGACCCAGACAAGACCGGACAAGACCGGACAAGACCCAGACAAGACCGGACAAGACCGGACAAGACCCGGACAAGACCGGACAAGACCCAGACAAGACCGGACAAGACCGGACAAGACCCAGACAAGACCGGACAAGACCGGACAAGACCGGACAAGACCCAGACAAGACCGGACAAGAGCCACATAAGACCGGACAAGACCCAGACAAGACCGGACAAGACCGGACAAGACCCAGACAAGACCGGACAAGACCGGACAAGACCGGACAAGACCCGGACAAGACCGGACAAGACCGGACAAGACCGGACAAGACCGGACAAGACCCAGACAAGACCGGACAAGACCGGACAAGGCCCGGACAAGACCGGACAAGGCCCAGACAAGACCGGACAACACCCAGACAAGACCGGACAAGACCGGACAAGACCGGACAAGACCGGACAAGACCGGACAAGACCGGACAAGACCGGACAAGACCGGACAAGACCGGACAAGACCGGACAAGACCCAGACAAGACCGGACAAGACCGGACAAGACCCAGACAAGACCGGACAAGACCGGACAAGACCGGACAAGACCCAGACAAGACCGGACAAGACCCACATAAGACCGGACAAGACCCAGACAAGACCGGACAAGACCGGACAAGACCCAGACAAGACCGGACAAGACCGGACAAGACCGGACAAGGCCCGGACAAGACCGGACAAGGCCCAGACAAGACCGGACAAGACCGGACAAGACCCAGACAAGACCGGACAAGACCGGACAAGACCGGACAAGACCGGACAAGACCGGACAAGACCCAGACAAGACCGGACAAGACCGGACAAGACCCAGACAAGACCGGACAAGACCGGACAAGACCCAGACAAGACCGGACAAGACCCGGACAAGACTGGACAAGACCCGGACAAGACCGGGCAAGACCGGACAAGACCCAGACAAGACCCAGACAAGACCCAGACAAGACCCAGACAAGACCCAGACAAGACCGGACAAGATCGGACAAGACACAGACAAGACCGGACAAGACCCAGACAAGACCGGACAAGACCGGACAAGGCCCGGACAAGACCGGACAAGGCCCAGACAAGACCGGACAAGACCAGACAAGACCGGACAAGACCGGACAAGACCGGACAATACCGGACAAGACCGGACAAGACCGGACAAGACCGGACAAGACCGGACAAGACCCAGACAAGACCGGACAAGACCGGACAAGACGCAGACAAGACCGGACAAGACCGGACAAGACCCAGACAAGACCGGACAAGACCCGAACAAGACCGGACAAGACCCGGACAAGACCGGACAAGACCGGACAAGACCCAGACAAGACACAGACAAGACCGGACAAGACTGGACAAGACCGGACAAGACCCAGACAAGACCGGACAAGACCGGACAAGACCGGACAAGACCGGACAAGACCCAGACAAGACCGGACAAGACCGGACAAGACCCAGACAACACTGGACAAGACCCAGACAAGATCGGACAAGACCGGACAAGACCCAGACAAGACCGGACAAGACCGGACAAGACCCAGACAAGACCGGACAAGACCGGACAAGACCGGACAAGACCCGGACAAGACCGGACAAGACCGGACAAGACCGGACAAGACCGGACAAGACCCAGACAAGACCGGACAAGACCGGACAAGGCCCGGACAAGACCGGACAAGGCCCAGACAAGACCGGACAACACCCAGACAAGACCGGACAAGACCGGACAAGACCGGACAAGACCGGACAAGACCGGACAAGACCGGACAAGACCGGACAAGACCGGACAAGACCGGACAAGACCGGACAAGACCCAGACAAGACCGGACAAGACAGGACAAGACCCAGACAAGACCGGACAAGACCGGACAAGACCGGACAAGACCCAGACAAGACCGGACAAGACCCACATAAGACCGGACAAGACCCAGACAAGACCGGACAAGACCGGACAAGACCCAGACAAGACCGGACAAGACCGGACAAGACCGGACAAGGCCCGGACAAGACCGGACAAGGCCCAGACAACACCGGACAAGACCGGACAAGACCCAGACAAGACCGGACAAGACCGGACAAGACCGGACAAGACCGGACAAGACCGGACAAGACCCAGACAAGACCGGACAAGACCGGACAAGACCCAGACAAGACCGGACAAGACCGGACAAGACCCAGACAAGACCGGACAAGACCCGGACAAGACTGGACAAGACCCGGACAAGACCGGACAAGACCGGACAAGACCCAGACAAGACCCAGACTAGACCCAGACAAGACCCAGACAAGACCCAGACAAGACCGGACAAGATCGGACAAGACACAGACAAGACCGGACAAGACACAGACAAGACCGGACAAGACCGGACAAGACCCAGACAAGACCGGACAAGACCGGACAAGACCGGACAAGACCCGGACAAGACCGGACAAGACCGGACAAGACCGGACAAGACCGGACAAGACCCAGACAAGACCCAGACAAGACCCAGACAAGACCCAGACAAGACCGGACAAGATCGGACAAGACACAGACAAGACCGGACAAGACCCAGACAAGACCGGACAAGACCGGACAAGGCCCGGACAAGACCGGACAAGGCCCAGACAAGACCGGACAAGACCAGACAAGACCGGACAAGACCGGACAAGACCGGACAATACCGGACAAGACCGGACAAGACCGGACAAGACCGGACAAGACCGGACAAGACCCAGACAAGACCGGACAAGACCGGACAAGACGCAGACAAGACCGGACAAGACCGGACAAGACCCAGACAAGACCGGACAAGACCGGACAAGACCCAGACAAGACCCAGACAAGACACAAACAAGACCGGACAAGACTGGACAAGACCGGACAAGACCCAGACAAGACCGGACAAGTCCGGACAAGACCGGACAATACCGGACAAGACCCAGACAAGACCGGACAAGACCGGACAAGACCCAGACAACACTGGACAAGACCCAGACAAGATCGGACAAGACCGGACAAGACCCAGACAAGACCGGACAAGACCGGACAAGACCCAGACAAGACCGGACAAGACCGGACAAGACCGGACAAGACCCGGACAAGACCGGACAAGACCGGACAAGACCGGACAAGACCGGACAAGACCCAGACAAGACCGGACAAGACCGGACAAGGCCCGGACAAGACCGGACAAAGCCCAGACAAGACCGGACAACACCCAGACAAGACCGGACAAGACCGGACAAGACCGGACAAGACCCAGACAAGACCGGACAAGACCGGACAAGACCGGACAAGACCGGACAAGACCGGACAAGACCGGACAAGACCGGACAATACCCAGACAAGACCGGACAAGACCGGACAAGACCCAGACAAGACCGGACAAGACCGGACAAGACCGGACAAGACCCAGACAAGACCGGACAAGACCCACATAAGACCGGACAAGACCCAGACAAGACCGGACAAGACCGGACAAGACCCAGACAAGACCGGACAAGACCGGACAAGACCGGACAAGGCCCGGACAAGACCGGACAAGGCCCAGACAAGACCGGACAAGACCGGACAAGACCCAGACAAGACCGGACAAGACCGGACAAGACCGGACAAGACCGGACAAGACCGGACAAGACCGGACAAGACCGGACAAGACCCAGACAAGACCGGACAAGACCGGACAATACCCAGACAAGACCGGACAAGACCGGACAAGACCCAGACAAGACCGGACAAGACCCGGACAAGACTGGACAAGACCCGGACAAGACCGGACAAGACCGGACAAGACCCAGACAAGACCCAGACTAGACCCAGACAAGACCCAGACAAGACCCAGACAAGACCGGACAAGATCGGACAAGACACAGACAAGACCGGACAAGGCCCAGACAAGACCGGACAACACCCAGACAAGACCGGACAAGACCGGACAAGACCGGACAAGACCGGACAAGACCGGACAAGACCGGACAAGACCGGACAAGACCCAGACAAGACCGGACAAGACCGGACAAGACGCAGACAAGACCGGACAAGACCGGACAAGACCCAGACAAGACCGGACAAGACCCGAACAAGACCGGACAAGACCCGGACAAGACCGGACAAGACCGGACAAGACCCAGACAAGACCCAGACAAGACCCAGACAAGACCCAGACAAGACCGGACAAGACCGGACAAGACCGGACAAGACCCAGACAAGACCGGACAAGACCGGACAAGACCGGACAAGACCGGACAAGACCCAGACAAGACCGGACAAGACCGGACAAGACCCAGACAACACTGGACAAGACCCAGACAAGACCGGACAAGACCGGACAAGACCCAGACAAGACCGGACAAGACCGGACAAGACCCAGACAAGACCGGACAAGACCCAGACAAGACCGGACAAGACCGGACAAGACCCAGACAATACCGGACAAGACCGAACAAGACCGGACAAGACCCAGACAAGAACGGACAAGACCGGACAAGACCCAGACAAGACCGGACAAGACCGGACAAGGCCCGGACAAGACCGGACAAGGCCCAGACAAGACCGGACAACACCCAGACAAGACCGGACAAGACCGGACAAGACCGGACAAGACCGGACAAGACCGGACAAGACCGGACAAGACCGGACAAGACCGGACAAGACCGGACAAGACCCAGACAAGACCGGACAAGACCGGACAAGACCCAGACAAGACCGGACAAGACCGGACAAGACCGGACAAGACCCAGACAAGACCGGACAAGACCCACATAAGACCGGACAAGACCCAGACAAGACCGGACAAGACCGGACAAGACCCAGACAAGACCGGACAAGGCCGGACAAGACCGGACAAGGCCCGGACAAGACCGGACAAGGCCCAGACAAGACCGGACAAGACCGGACAAGACCCAGACAAGACCGGACAAGACCGGACAAGACCGGACAAGACCGGACAAGACCGGACAAGACCGGACAAGACCCAGACAAGACCGGACAAGACCGGACAAGACCCAGACAAGACCGGACAAGACCGGACAAGACCCAGACAAGACCGGACAAGACCCGGACAAGACTGGACAAGACCCGGACAAGACCGGACAAGACCGGACAAGACCCAGACAAGACCCAGACAAGACCCAGACAAGACCCAGACAAGACCCAGACAAGACCGGACAAGATCGGATAAGACACAGACAAGACCGGACAAGACACAGACAAGACCGGACAAGACCGGACAAGACCCAGACAAGACCGGACAAGACCGGACAAGACCGGACAAGACCCGGACAAGACCGGACAAGACCGGACAAGACCGGACAAGACCGGACAAGACCCAGACAAGACCGGACAAGACCGGACAAGACCGGACAAGGCCCGGACAAGACCGGACAAGGCCCAGACAAGACCGGACAAGACCAGACAAGACCGGACAAGACCGGACAAGACCGGACAAGACCGGACAAGACCGGACAAGACCGGAAAAGACCGGACAAGACCGGACAAGACCGGACAAGACCCAGACAAGACCGGACAAGACCGGACAAGGCACGGACAAGACCGGACAAGGCCCCGACAAGACCGGACAAGACCAGACAAGACCGGACAAGACCGGACAAGACCGGACAATACCGGACAAGACCGGACAAGACCGGACAAGACCGGACAAGACCGGACAAGACCGGACAAGACCCAGACAAGACCGGACAAGACCGGACAAGACGCAGACAAGACCGGACAAGACCGGACAAGACCCAGACAAGACCGGACAAGACCCGAACAAGACCGGACAAGACCCGGACAAGACCGGACAAGACCGGAACAGACCCAGACAAGACCCAGACAAGACCCAGACAAGACCGGACAAGACCGGACAAGACCGGACAAGACCCAGACAAGACCGGACATGACCGGACAAGACCGGACAAGACCGGACAAGACCCAGACAAGACCGGACAAGACCGGACAAGACCCAGACAACACTGGACAAGACCCAGACAAGACCGGACAAGACCGGACAAGACCCAGACAAGACCGGACAAGACCGGACAAGACCCAGACAAGACCGGACAAGACCCAGACAAGACCGGACAAGACCGGACAAGACCCAGACAATACCGGACAAGACCGAACAAGACCGGACAAGACCCAGACAAGAACGGACAAGACCGGACAAGACCCAGACAAGACCGGACAAGACCGGACAAGGCCCGGACAAGACCGGACAAGGCCCAGACAAGACCGGACAACACCCAGACAAGACCGGACAAGACCGGACAAGACCGGACAAGACCGGACAAG
The DNA here is from genome assembly GCF_053455715.1 of Rhinoraja longicauda. NCBI lineage: Eukaryota > Metazoa > Chordata > Chondrichthyes > Rajiformes > Arhynchobatidae > Rhinoraja > Rhinoraja longicauda. Next base: position 57,874 of record NW_027601465.1, read on the forward strand.
ACCGGACAAGACCGGACAAGACCGGACAAGACCGGACAAGACCGGACAAGACCGGACAAGACCCAGACAAGACCGGACAAGACCGGACAAGACCCAGACAAGACCCGGACAAGACCGGACAAGACCGGACAAGACCCAGACAAGACCGGACAAGACCCACATAAGACCGGACAAGACCCAGACAAGACCGGACAAGACCGGACAAGACCCAGACAAGACCGGACAAGACCGGACAAGACCGGACAAGGCCCGGACAAGACCGGACAAGGCCCAGACAAGACCGGACAAGACCGGACAAGACCCAGACAAGACCGGACAAGACCGGACAAGACCGGACAAGACCGGACAAGACCGGACAAGACCGGACAAGACCCAGACAAGACCGGACAAGACCGGACAAGACCCAGACAAGACCGGACAAGACCGGACAAGACCCAGACAAGACCGGACAAGACCCGGACAAGACTGGACAAGACCCGGACAAGACCGGACAAGACCGGACAAGACCCAGACAAGACCCAGAAAAGACCCAGACAAGACCCAGACAAGACCCAGACAAGACCGGACAAGATCGGACAAGACACAGACAAGACCGGACAAGACACAGACAAGACCGGACAAGACCGGACAAGACCCAGACAAGACCGGACAAGACCGGACAAGACCGGACAAGACCCGGACAAGACCGGACAAGACCGGACAAGACCGGACAAGACCGGACAAGACCCAGACAAGACCGGACAAGACCGGACAAGGCCCAGACAAGACCGGACAAGGCCCAGACAAGACCGGACAAGACCAGACAAGACCGGACAAGACCGGACAAGACCGGACAATACCGGACAAGACCGGACAAGACCGGACAAGACCGGACAAGACCGGACAAGACCGGACAAGACCCAGACAAGACCGGACAAGACCGGACAAGACGCAGACAAGACCGGACAAGACCAGACAAGACCCAGACAAGACCGGACAAGACCCGAGCAAGACCGGACAAGACCCGGACAAGACCGGACAAGACCGGACAAGACCCAGACAAGACCCAGACAAGACCCAGACAAGACCGGACAAGACCGGACAAGACCGGACAAGACCCAGACAAGACCGGACAAGACCGGACAAGACCGGACAAGACCGGACAAGACCCAGACAAGACCGGACAAGACCGGACAAGACCCAGACAACACTGGACAAGACCCAGACAAGACCGGACAAGACCGGACAAGACCCAGACAAGACCGGACAAGACCGGACAAGACCCAGACAAGACCGGACAAGACCCAGACAAGACCGGACAAGACCGGACAAGACCCAGACAATACCGGACAAGACCGAACAAGACCGGACAAGACCCAGACAAGAACGGACAAGACCGGACAAGACCCAGACAAGACCGGACAAGACCGGACAAGGCCCGGACAAGACCGGACAAGGCCCAGACAAGACCGGACAACACCCAGACAAGACCGGACAAGACCGGACAAGACCGGACAAGACCGGACAAGACCGGACAAGACCGGACAAGACCGGACAAGACCGGACAAGACCCAGACAAGACCGGACAAGACCGGACAAGACCCAGACAAGACCGGACAAGACCGGACAAGACCGGACAAGACCCAGACAAGACCGGACAAGACCCACATAAGACCGGACAAGACCCAGACAAGACCGGACAAGACTGGACAAGACCCAGACAAGACCGGACAAGACCGGACAAGACCGGACAAGGCCCGGACAAGACCGGACAAGGCCCAGACAAGACCGGACAAGACCGGACAAGACCCAGACAAGACCGGACAAGACCGGACAAGACCGGACAAGACCGGACAAGACCGGACAAGACCGGACAAGACCGGACAAGACCCAGACAAGACCGGACAAGACCGGACAAGACACAGACAAGACCGGACAAGACACAGACAAGACCGGACAAGACCGGACAAGACCCAGACAAGACCGGACAAGACCGGACAAGACCGGACAAGACCCGGACAAGACCGGACAAGACCGGACAAGACCGGACAAGACCGGACAAGACCCAGACAAGACCGGACAAGACCGGACAAGGCCCGGACAAGACCGGACAAGGCCCAGACAAGACCGGACAAGACCAGACAAGACCGGACAAGACCGGACAAGACCGGACAATACCGGACAAGACCGGACAAGACCGGACAAGACCGGACAAGACCCAGACAAGACCGGACAAGACCGGACAAGACACAGACAAGTCCGGACAAGACACAGACAAGACCGGACAAGACCGGACAAGACCCAGACAAGACCGGACAAGACCGGACAAGACCGGACAAGACCCGGACAAGACCGGACAAGACCGGACAAGACCGGACAAGACCGGACAAGACCCAGACAAGACCGGACAAGACCGGACAAGACGCAGACAAGACCGGACAAGACCGGACAAGACCCAGACAAGACCGGACAAGACCCGAGCAAGACCGGACAAGACCCGGACAAGACCGGACAAGACCGGACAAGACCCAGACAAGACCCAGACAAGACCCAGACAAGACCGGACAAGACCGGACAAGACCGGACAAGACCCAGACAAGACCGGACAAGACCGGACAAGACCGGACAAGACCGGACAAGACCCAGACAAGACCGGACAAGACCGGACAAGACCCAGACAACACTGGACAAGACCCAGACAAGACCGGACAAGACCGGACAAGACCCAGACAAGACCGGACAAGACCGGACAAGACCCAGACAAGACCGGACAAGACCCAGACAAGACCGGACAAGACCGGACAAGACCCAGACAATACCGGACAAGACCGAACAAGACCGGACAAGACCCAGACAAGAACGGACAAGACCGGACAAGACCCAGACAAGACCGGACAAGACCGGACAAGGCCCGGACAAAACCGGACAAGGCCCAGACAAGACCGGACAACACCCAGACAAGACCGGACAAGACCGGACAAGACCGGACAAGACCGGACAAGACCGGACAAGACCGGACAAGACCGGACAAGACCGGACAAGACCGGACAAGACCCAGACAAGACCGGACAAGACCGGACAAGACCCAGACAAGACCGGACAAGACCGGACAAGACCGGACAAGACCCAGACAAGACCGGACAAGACCCACATAAGACCGGACAAGACCCAGACAAGACCGGACAAGACTGGACAAGACCCAGACAAGACCGGACAAGACCGGACAAGACCGGACAAGGCCCGGACAAGACCGGACAAGGCCCAGACAAGACCGGACAAGACCGGACAAGACCCAGACAAGACCGGACAAGACCGGACAAGACCGGACAAGACCGGACAAGACCGGACAAGACCCAGACAAGACCGGACAAGACCGGACAAGACCCAGACAAGACCGGACAAGACCCAGACAAGACCGGACAAGACCCGGACAAGACTGGACAAGACCCGGACAAGACCGGACAAGACCGGACAAGACCCAGACAAGACCCAGACAAGACCCAGACAAGACCCAGACAAGACCCAGACAAGACCGGACAAGATCGGACAAGACACAGACAAGACCGGACAAGACCCAGACAAGACCGGACAAGACCGGACAAGACCGGACAAGACCCGGACAAGACCGGACAAGACCGGACAAGACCGGACAAGACCGGACAAGACCCAGACAAGACCCAGACAAGACCGGACAAGACCGGACAAGGCCCGGACAAGACCGGACAAGGCCCAGACAAGACCGGACAAGACCAGACAAGACCGGACAAGACCGGACAAGACCGGACAATACCGGACAAGACCGGACAAGACCGGACAAGACCGGACAAGACCCAGACAAGACCGGACAAGACCGGACAAGACACAGACAAGACCGGACAAGACACAGACAAGACCGGACAAGACCGGACAAGACCCAGACAAGACCGGACAAGACCGGACAAGACCGGACAAGACCCGGACAAGACCGGACAAGACCGGACAAGACCGGACAAGACCGGACAAGACCCAGACAAGACCGGACAAGACGCAGACAAGACCGGACAAGACCGGACAAGACCCAGACAAGACCCGGACAAGACCCGAGCAAGACCGGACAAGACCCGGACAAGACCGGACAAGACCGGACAAGACCCAGACAAGACCCAGACAAGACCCAGACAAGACCGGACAAGACCGGACAAGACCGGACAAGACCCAGACAAGACCGGACAAGACCGGACAAGACCGGACAAGACCGGACAAGACCCAGACAAGACCGGACAAGACCGGACAAGACCCAGACAACACTGGACAAGACCCAGACAAGACCGGACAAGACCGGACAAGACCCAGACAAGACCGGACAAGACCGGACAAGACCCAGACAAGACCGGACAAGACCCAGACAAGACCGGACAAGACCGGACAAGACCCAGACAATACCGGACAAGACCGAACAAGACCGGACAAGACCCAGACAAGAACGGACAAGACCGGACAAGACCCAGACAAGACCGGACAAGACCGGACAAGGCCCGGACAAAACCGGACAAGGCCCAGACAAGACCGGACAACACCCAGACAAGACCGGACAAGACCGGACAAGACCGGACAAGACCGGACAAGACCGGACAAGACCGGACAAGACCGGACAAGACCGGACAAGACCGGACAAGACCCAGACAAGACCGGACAAGACCGGACAAGACCCAGACAAGACCGGACAAGACCGGACAAGACCGGACAAGACCCAGACAAGACCGGACAAGACCCACATAAGACCGGACAAGACCCAGACAAGACCGGACAAGACTGGACAAGACCCAGACAAGACCGGACAAGACCGGACAAGACCGGACAAGACCGGACAAGACCGGACAAGACCCAGACAAGACCGGACAAGACCGGACAAGACCCAGACAAGACCGGACAAGACCGGACAAGACCGGACAAGACCCAGACAAGACCGGACAAGACACACATAAGACCGGACAAGACCCAGACAAGACCGGACAAGACTGGACAAGACCCAGACAAGACCGGACAAGACCGGACAAGACCGGACAAGGCCCGGACAAGACCGGACAAGGCCCAGACAAGACCGGACAAGACCGGACAAGACCCAGACAAGACCGGACAAGACCGGACAAGACCGGACAAGACCGGACAAGACCGGACAAGACCCAGACAAGACCGGACAAGACCGGACAAGACCCAGACAAGACCGGACAAGACCCAGACAAGACCGGACAAGACCCGGACAAGACTGGACAAGACCCGGACAAGACCGGACAAGACCGGACAAGACCCAGACAAGACCCAGACAAGACCCAGACAAGACCCAGACAAGACCCAGACAAGACCGGACAAGATCGGACAAGACACAGACAAGACCGGACAAGACACAGACAAGACCGGACAAGACCGGACAAGACCGGACAAGACGCAGACAAGACCGGACAAGACCGGACAAGACCCAGACTAGACCGGACAAGAACCGGACAAGACCGGACAAGACCGGACAAGACCGGACAAGACCGGACAAGACCCAGACAAGACCGGACAAGACCGGACAAGACCGGAAAATACCGGACAAGACCGGACAAGGCCGGACAAGACCGGACAAGACCGGACAAGACCCAGACAAGACCGGACAAGACCGGACAAGACGCAGACAAGACCGGACAAGACCGGACAAGACCCAGACTAGACCGGACAAGAACCGAACAAGACCGGACAAGACCCGGACAAGACCGGACAAGACCGGACAAGACCCAGACAAGACCCAGACAAGACCCAGACAAGACCGGACAAGACCGGACAAGACCGGACAAGACCGGACAAGACCCAGACAACACTGGACAAGACCCAGACAAGACCGGACAAGACCGGACAAGACCCAGACAAGACCGGACAAGACCGGACAAGACCCAGACAAGACCGGACAAGACCCAGACAAGACCGGACAAGACCGGACAAGACCCAGACAATACCGGACAAGACCGAACAAGACCGGACAAGACCCAGACAAGAACGGACAAGACCGGACAAGACCCAGACAAGACCGGACAAGACCGGACAAGACCCAGACAAGACCGGACAACACCGGACAAGACCCAGACAAGATCGGACAAGACCGGACAAGACCGGACGAGACCCAGACAAGACCGGACAAGACCGGACGAGATCCAGACAAGACCGGACAAGACCGGACAAGACCGGACAAGACCGGCCAAGACCCGGACAAGACCGGACAAGACCGGACAAGACCGGACAAGACCCGGACAAGACCGGACAAGACCGGACAAGACCCAGACAAGACCCAGACAAGACCCAGACAAGACCCAGACAAGACCGGACAAGATCGGACAAGAGCGGACAAGACCGGACAAGACACAGACAAGACCGGACAAGACCGGACAAGACCCAGACAAGACCGGACAAGACCGGACAAGACCGGACAAGAACCGGACAAGACCGGACAAGACCGGACAAGACCGGACAAGACCGGACAAGACCCAGACAAGACCGGACAAGACCGGACAAGGCCCGGACAAGACCGGACAAGGCCCAGACAAGACCGGACAAGACCGGACAAGACCCAGACAAGACCGGACAAGACCGGACAATACCGGACAAGACCGGACAAGACTGGACAAGACCGGACAAGAACGGACAAGACCCAGACAAGACAGGACAAGACCGGACAAGACCCAGACAAGACCGGACAAGACCGGACAAGACCCAGACAAGACCGGACAAGACCCGGACAAGACCGGACAAGACCCGGACAAGACCGGACAAGACCGGACAAGACCCAGACAAGACCCAGACAAGACCCAGACAAGACCGGACAAGACCGGACAAGACCGGACAAGACCGGACAAGACCCAGACAAGACCGGACAAGACCGGACAAGACCGGACAAGACCGGACAAGACCCAGACAAGACCGGACAAGACCGGACAAGACCCAGACAACACCAGACAAGACCCAGACAAGACCGGACAAGACCGGTCAAGACCCAGACAAGACCGGACAAGACCGGACAAGACCCAGACAAGAACGGACAAGACCCAGACAAGACCGGACAAGACCGGACAAGACCCAGACAAGTCCGGACAAGACCGAACAAGACCGGACAAGACCCAGACAAGACCGGACAAGACCGGACAAGACCCAGACAAGACCGGACAAGACCGGACAAGACCGGACAAGAACCGGACAAGACCGGACAAGACCGGACAAGACCGGACAAGACCGGACAAGACACAGACAAGACCGGACAAGACCGGACAAGACCCAGACAAGAACGGACAAGACCCAGACAAGACCGGACAAGACCGGACAAGACCCAGACAAGTCCGGACAAGACCGAACAAGACCGGACAAGACCCAGACAAGACCGAACAAGACCGGACAAGACCCAGACAAGACCGGACAAGACCGGACAAGACCCAGACAAGACCGGACAAGACCGGACAAGACCCAGACAAGATCGGACAAGACCGGACAAGACCGGACGAGACCCAGACAAGACCGGACAAGACCGGACGAGATCCAGACAAGACCGGACAAGACCGGACAAGACCGGACAAGACCAGACAAGACCGGACAAGACCCGGACAAGACCGGACAAGACCGGGACAAGACCGGACAAGACCCAGACAAGACCGGACAAGACCGGACAAGACCGGACAAGACCGGACAAGACCCAGACAAGACCGGACAAGACCGGACAAGACCGGACAAGACCCAGACAAGACCGGGCAAGACCCACATAAGACCGGACAAGACCCAGACAAGACCGGACAAGACCGGACAAGACCCAGACAAGACCGGACAAGACCCAGACAAGACCGGACAAGACCGGACAAGACCCAGACAAGACCGGACAAGACTGGACAAGACCGGACAAGACCCAGACAAGACCGGACAAGACCCACATATGACCGGACAAGACCCAGACAAGACCGGACAAGACCGGACAAGACCCAGACAAGACCGGACAAGACCCAGACAAGACCGGACAAGACCGGACAAGACCGGACAAGACCCAGACAAGACCGGACAAGACCCAGACAAGACCGGACAAGACCCAGACAAGACCGGACAAGACCGGACAAGACCGGACAAGACCCGGACAAGACCGGACAAGACCGTACAAGACCCGGACAAGACCCGGACAAGACCCGGACAAGACCCGGACAAGACCTGACAAGACCGGACAAGACCGGACAAGACCCAGACAAGACCGGACAAGACCGGACAAGACCGGACAAGACCCGGACAAGACCGGACAAGACCGTACAAGACCCGGACAAGACCCGGACAAGACCCGGAAAAGACCCGGACAAGACCTGACAAGACCGGACAAGACCGGACAAGACCCAGACAAGACCGGACAAGACCGGACAAGACCCAGACAAGACCGGACAAGACCGGACAAGACCGGACAAGACCAGACAAGACCGGACAAGACCGGACAAGACCGGACAATACCCAGACATGACCGGACAAGACCGGACAAGACCCAGACAAGACCGGACAAGACCGGACAAGACCCAGACAAGACCGGACAAGACCGGACAAGACCCAGACAAGACCGGACAAGACCAAACAAGACCCAGACAAGACCGGACAAGACCGGACAAGACCGGACAAGACCCAGACAAGACCGGACAAGACCGGACAAGACCGGACAAGACCGGACAAGACCGGACAAGACCGGACAAGACCCAGACAAGACCGGACAAGACCGGACAAGACCCAGACAAGACCGGACAAGACCGGACAAGACCCAGACAAGACCGGACAAGACCCGGACAAGACCGGACAAGACCCGGACAAGACCGGACAAGACCGGACAAGACCCAGACAAGACCCAGACAAGACCCAGACAAGACCGGACAAGACCGGACAAGACCGGACAAGACCGGACAAGACCGGACAAGACCCAGACAAGACCGGACAAGACCGGACAAGACCGGACAAGAACCAGACAAGACCGGACAAGACCGGACAAGACCCAGACAAGACCGGACAATAGACAATAGACAATAGGTGCAGGAGTAGGCCATTCAGCCCTTCGAGCCAGCACCGCCATTCAATGCGATCATGGCTGATCACTATCAATCAGTACCCCGTTCCTGCCTTCTCCCCATACCCCTCACTCCGCTATCCTTAAGAGCTCTATCCAGCTCTCTCTTGAAAGCATCCAACGAACTGGCCTCCACTGCCTTCTGAGGCAGAGAATTCCACACCTTCACCACCCTCTGACTGAAAAAGTTCTTCCTCATCTCCGTTCTAAATGGCCTACCCCTTATTCTCAAACTGTGGCCCCTTGTTCTGGACTCCCCCAACATTGGGAACATGTTATCTGCCTCTAATGTGTCCAATCCCCTAATTATCTTATATGTTTCAATAAGATCCCCCCTCATCCTTCTAAATTCCAGTGTATACAAGCCCAATCGCTCCAGCCTTTCAACATACGACAGTCCCGCCATTCCGGGAATTAATCTAGTGAACCTACGCTGCACGCCCTCCATAGCAAGAATATCCTTCCTCAAATTTGGAGACCAAAACTGCACACAGTACTCCAGGTGCGGTCTCACCAGGGCCCGGTACAACTGTAGAAGGACCTCTTTGCTCCTATACTCAACTCCTCTTGTTACGAAGGCCAACATTCCATTGGCTTTCTTCACTGCCTGCTGAACCTGCATGCTTCCTTTCATTGACTGATGCACTAGGACACCCAGATCTCGTTGAACTCCCCCTCCTCCTAACTTGACACCATTCAGATAATAATCTGCCTTTCTATTCTTACTTCCAAAGTGAATAACCTCACACTTATCTACATTAAACTGCATCTGCCATGTATCCGCCCACTCACACAACCTGTCCAGGTCACCCTGCAGCCTTATTGCATCTTCCTCACAATTCACACTACCCCCCAACTTAGTATCATCTGCAAATTTGCTAATGGTACTTTTAATCCCTTCGTCTAAGTCATTAATGTATATCGTAAATAGCTGGGGTCCCAGCACCGAACCTTGCGGTACCCCACTGGTCACTGCCTGCCATTCCGAAAGGGACCCATTTATCCCCACTCTTTGCTTTCTGTCTGTTAACCAATTTTCTATCCATGTCAGTACCCTACCCCCAATACCATGTGCCCTAATTTTGCCCACTAATCTCCTATGTGGGACCTTGTCGAAGGCTTTCTGAAAGTCGAGGTACACCACATCCACTGACTCTCCCTTGTCAATTTTCCTAGTTACATCCTCAAAAAATTCCAGTAGATTTGTCAAGCATGATTTCCCCTTCGTAAATCCATGCTGACTCGGAACGATCCCGTTACTGCTATCCAAATGGTCAGCAATTTCGTCTTTTATAATTGACTCCAGCATTTTCCCCACCACTGATGTCAGACTAACTGGTCTATAATTACCCGTTTTCTCTCTCCCTCCTTTCTTAAAAAGTGGGATAACATTTGCTATCCTCCAATCCACAGGAACTGATCCTGAATCTATAGAACATTGAAAAATGATCTCCAATGCTTCCACTATTTCTAGAGCCACCTCCTTAAGTACTCTGGGATGCAGACCATCAGGCCCTGGGGATTTATCAGCCTTCAGTCCCATCAGTCTACCCAAAACCATTTCCTGCCTAATGTGGATTTCCTTCAGTTCCTCCATCACCCTAGGTTCTCCAGCCCCTAGAACATTTGGGAGATTGTGTGTATCTTCCTCAGTGAAGACAGATCCAAAGTAACGGTTTAACTCGTCTGCCATTTCTTTGTTCCCCATAATAAATTCCCCTGCTTCTGTCTTCAAGGGACCCACATTTGCCTTGACTATTTTTTTCCTCTTCACGTACCTAAAAAAACTTTTGCTATCCTCCTTTATATTATTGGCTAATTTACCCTCGTACCTCATCTTTTCTCCTCGTATTGCATTTTTAGTTAACTTTTGTTGCTCTTTAAAAGAGTCCCAATCCTCTGTCTTCCCACTCTTCTTTGCTATGTTATACTTCCTCTCCTTAATTTTTATGCTGTCCCTGACTTCCCTTGTCAGCCACAGGTGTCTCTTACTCCCCTTAGAGTCTTTCCACCTCTTTGGAATAAATTGATCCTGCAACCTCTGCATTATTCCCAGGAATACCTGCCATTGCTGTTCTACCGTCTTCCCTGCTAGGGCCTCCTTCCAATCAATTTTGGCCAGCTCCCGCCTCATGCCTCTGTAATCCCCTTTGCTATACTGTAATACCGACACTTCCGATTTTCCCTTCTGCCAAGACCGGACAAGACCCAGACAAGATCGGAAAAGACCGGACAAGACCGGACGAGACCCAGACAAGACCGGACAAGACCGGACGAGATCCAGACAAGACCGGACAAGACCGGACGAGACCGGACAAGACCGGACAAGACCGGACAAGAACGGACAAGACCGGACAAGACCGGACAAGACCGGACAAGACCGGACAAGACCCAGACAAGATCGGACAAGACCGGACAAGACCGGACGAGACCTAGACAAGACCGGACAAGACCGGACGAGATCCAGACAAGACCGGACAAGACCGGACAAGACCGGACAAGACCGGACAAGACCGGACAAGACCGGACAAGACCGGACAAGACCGGACAAGACCGGACAAGACATGACAAGACCGGACAAGACCGGACAAGACCGGACAAGACCGGACAAGACCGGACAAGACCGGACAAGACCGGACAAGACCCAGACAAGACCGGACAAGACCGGACAAGACCCAGACAAGACCGGACAATACCGGACAAGACCCAGACAAGACCGGACAAGACCCGGACAAGACCGGACAAGACCCGGACAAGACCGGACAAGACCCGGACAAGACCGGACAAGACCGGACAAGACCCAGACAAGACCCAGACAAGACCCAGACAAGACCGGACAAGACCGGACAAGACCGGACAAGACCGGACAAGACCCAGACAAGACCGGACAAGACCGGACAAGACCCAGACAAGACCGGACAAGACCGGACAAGACCCAGACAACACCGGACAAGACCCAGACAAGACCGGACAAGACCGGACAAGACCCAGACAAGACCGGACAAGACCGGACAAGACCCAGACAAGAACGGACAAGACCCAGACAAGACCGGACAAGACCGGACAAGACCCAGACAAGTCCGGACAAGACCGAACAAGACCGGACAAGACCCAGACAAGACCGGACAAGACCGGACAAGACCCAGACAAGACCGGACAAGACCGGACAAGACCCAGACAAGACCGGACAAGACCGGACAAGACCCAGACAAGATCGGACAAGACCGGACAAGACCGGACGAGACCCAGACAAGACCGGACAAGACCGGACGAGATCCAGACAAGACCGGACAAGACTGGACAAGACCGGACAAGACCGGACAAGACCGGACAAGACCGGACAAGACCCGGACAAGACCGGACAAGATCGGACAAGACCGGACAAGACCCGGACAAGACCGGACAAGACCCAGACAAGACCGGACAAGACCGGACAAGACCGGACAAGACCCAGACAAGACCGGACAAGACCGGACAAGACCGGACAAGACCCAGACAAGACCGGACAAGACCCACATAAGACCGGACAAGACCCAGACAAGACCGGACAAGACCGGACAAGACCCAGACAAGACCGGACAAGACCCAGACAAGACCGGACAAGACCGGACAAGACCCAGACAGGACCGGACAAGACCGGACAAGACCCGGACAAGACCCAGACAAGACCGGACAAGACCCACATAAGACCGGACAAGACCCAGACAAGACCGGACAAGACCGGACAAGACCCAGACAAGACCGGACAAGACCCAGACAAGACCGGACAAGACCGGACAAGACCGGACAAGACACAGACAAGACCGGACAAGACCCAGACAAGACCGGACAAGACCCAGACAAGACCGGACAAGACTGGACAAGACCGGACAAGACCCGGACAAGACCGGACAAGACCGTACAAGACCCGGACAAGACCCGGACAAGACCCGGACAAGACCCGGACAAGACCTGACAAGACCGGACAAGACCGGACAAGACCCAGACAAGACCGGACAAGACCGGACAAGACCCAGACAAGACCGGACAAGACCGGACAAGACCGGACAAGACCAGACAAGACCGGACAAGACCGGACAAGACCCAGACAAGACCGGACAAGACCGGACAAGACCGGACAAGACCCAGACAAGACCGGACAAGACCGGACAAGGCCCGGACAAGACCGGACAAGGCCCAGACAAGACCGGACAAGACCGGACAAGACCGGACAAGACCCAGACAAGACCGGACAAGACCGGACAAGACCGGACAAGACCCAGACAAGACCGGACAAGACCCACATAAGACCGGACAAGACCCAGACAACACCGGACAAGACCCAGACAAGACCGGACAAGACCGGACAAGACCCAGACAAGACCGGACAAGACCGGACAAGACCCAGACAAGAACGGACAAGACCCAGACAAGACCGGACAAGACCGGACAAGACCCAGACAAGTCCGGACAAGACCGAACAAGACCGGACAAGACCCAGACAAGACCGGACAAGACCGGACAAGACCCAGACAAGACCGGACAAGACCGGACAAGACCCAGACAAGACCGGACAAGACCGGACAAGACCCAGACAAGATCGGACAAGACCGGACAAGACCGGACGAGACCCAGACAAGACCGGACAAGACCGGACGAGATCCAGACAAGACCGGACAAGACTGGACAAGACCGGACAAGACCGGACAAGACCGGACAAGGCCGGACAAGACCCGGACAAGACCGGACAAGACCGGACAAGACCGGACAAGACCCGGACAAGACCGGACAAGACCCAGACAAGACCGGACAAGACCGGACAAGACCGGACAACACCCAGACAAGACCGGACAAGACCGGACAAGACCGGACAAGACCCAGACAAGACCGGACAAGACCCACATAAGACCGGACAAGACCCAGACAAGACCGGACAAGACCGGACAAGACCCAGACAAGACCGGACAAGACACAGACAAGACCGGACAAGACTGGACAAGACCCAGACAGGACCGGACAAGACCGGACAAGACCGGACAAGACCCAGACAAGACCGGACAAGACCGGACGAGATCCAGACAAGACCGGACAAGACCGGACGAGACCGGACAAGACCGGACAAGACCGGACAAGACCGGACAAGACCGGACAAGACCGGACAAGACCGGACAAGACCTGACAAGACCGGACAAGACCGGACAAGACCGGACAAGACCGGACAAGACCCAGACAAGACCGGACAAGACCGGACAAGACCCAGACAAGACCGGACAAGACCGGACAAGACCCAGACAAGACCGGACAAGACCCGGACAAGACCAGACAAGACCGGACAAGACCCAGACAAGACCGGACAAGACCGGACAAGACCCAGACAAGATCGGACAAGACCGGACAAGACCGGACGAGACCTAGACAAGACCGGACAAGACCGGACGAGATCCAGACAAGACCGGACAAGACCGGACAAGACCGGACAAGACCGGACAAGACCGGACAAGACCGGACAAGACCGGACAAGACCGGACAAGACATGACAAGACCGGACAAGACCGGACAAGACCGGACAAGACCGGACAAGACCGGACAAGACCGGACAAGACCGGACAAGACCGGACAAGACCGGACAAGACCCAGACAAGACCGGACAAGACCGGACAAGACCCAGACAAGACCGGACAATACCGGACAAGACCCAGTCAAGACCGGACAAGACCCGGACAAGACCGGACAAGACCCGGACAAGACCGGACAAGACCCGGACAAGACCGGACAAGACCGGACAAGACCGGACAAGACCCAGACAAGACCCAGACAAGACCCAGACAAGACCGGACAAGACCGGACAAGACCGGACAAGACCGGACAAGACCCAGACAAGACCGGACAAGACCGGACAAGACCGGACAAGACCCAGACAAGACCGGACAAGACCGGACAAGACCCAGACAACACCGGACAAGACCCAGACAAGACCGGACAAGACCGGACAAGACCCAGACAAGACCGGACAAGACCGGACAAGACCCAGACAAGAACGGACAAGACCCAGACAAGACCGGACAAGACCGGACAAGACCCAGACAAGTCCGGACAAGACCGAACAAGACCGGACAAGACCCAGACAAGACCGGACAAGACCGGACAAGACCCAGACAAGACCGGACAAGACCGGACAAGACCCAGACAAGACCGGACAAGACCGGACAAGACCCAGACAAGATCGGACAAGACCGGACAAGACCGGACGAGACCCAGACAAGACCGGACAAGACCGGACGAGATCCAGACAAGACCGGACAAGACTGGACAAGACCGGACAAGACCGGACAAGACCGGACAAGACCGGACAAGACCCGGACAAGACCGGACAAGATCGGACAAGACCGGACAAGACCCGGACAAGACCGGACAAGACCCAGACAAGACCGGACAAGACCGGACAAGACCGGACAAGACCCAGACAAGACCGGACAAGACCGGACAAGACCGGACAAGACCCAGACAAGACCGGACAAGACCCGGACAAGACCAGACAAGACCGGACAAGACCCAGACAAGACCGGACAAGACCGGACAAGACCCAGACAAGATCGGACAAGACCGGACAAGACCGGACGAGACCTAGACAAGACCGGACAAGACCGGACGAGATCCAGACAAGACCGGACAAGACCGGACAAGACCGGACAAGACCGGACAAGACCGGACAAGACCGGACAAGACCGGACAAGACCGGACAAGACCGGACAAGACCGGACAAGACATGACAAGACCGGACAAGACCGGACAAGACCGGACAAGACCGGACAAGACCGGACAAGACCGGACAAGACCGGACAAGACCGGACAAGACCCAGACAAGACCGGACAAGACCGGTCAAGACCCAGACAAGACCGGACAATACCGGACAAGACCCAGACAAGACCGGACAAGACCCGGACAAGACCGGACAAGACCCGGACAAGACCGGACAAGACCCGGACAAGACCGGACAAGACCGGACAAGACCCAGACAAGACCCAGACAAGACCCAGACAAGACCGGACAAGACCGGACAAGACCGGACAAGACCGGACAAGACCGGACAAGACCGGACAAGACCCAGACAAGACCGGACAAGACCGGACAAGACCGGACAAGACCCAGACAAGACCGGACAAGACCGGACAAGACCCAGACAACACCGGACAAGACCCAGACAAGACCGGACAAGACCGGACAAGACCCAGACAAGACCGGACAAGACCGGACAAGACCCAGACAAGAACGGACAAGACCCAGACAAGACCGGACAAGACCGGACAAGACCCAGACAAGTCCGGACAAGACCGAACAAGACCGGACAAGACCCAGACAAGACCGGACAAGACCGGACAAGACCCAGACAAGACCGGACAAGACCGGACAAGACCCAGACAAGACCGGACAAGACCGGACAAGACCCAGACAAGATCGGACAAGACCGGACAAGACCGGACGAGACCCAGACAAGACCGGACAAGACCGGACGAGATCCAGACAAGACCGGACAAGACTGGACAAGACCGGACAAGACCGGACAAGACCGGACAAGACCGGACAAGACCCGGACAAGACCGGACAAGATCGGACAAGACCGGACAAGACCCGGACAAGACCGGACAAGACCCAGACAAGACCGGACAAGACCGGACAAGACCGGACAAGACCCAGACAAGACCGGACAAGACCGGACAAGACCGGACAAGACCCAGACAAGACCGGACAAGACCCACATAAGACCGGACAAGACCCAGACAAGACCGGACAAGACCGGACAAGACCCAGACAAGACCGGACAAGACCCAGACAAGACCGGACAAGACCGGACAAGACCCAGACAGGACCGGACAAGACCGGACAAGACCGGACAAGACCCAGACAAGACCGGACAAGACCCACATAAGACCGGACAAGACACAGACAAGACCGGACAAGACCGGACAAGACCCAGACAAGACCGGACAAGACCCAGACAAGACCGGACAAGACCGGACAAGACCGGACAAGACACAGACAAGACCGGACAAGACCCAGACAAGACCGGACAAGACCCAGACAAGACCGGACAAGACCGGACAAGACCGGACAAGACCCGGACAAGACCGGACAAGACCGTACAAGACCCGGACAAGACCCGGACAAGACCCGGACAAGACCCGGACAAGACCTGACAAGACCGGACAAGACCGGACAAGACCCAGACAAGACCGGACAAGACCGGACAAGACCCAGACAAGACCGGACAAGACCGGACAAGACCGGACAAGACCAGACAAGACCGGACAAGACCGGACAAGACCCAGACAAGACCGGACAAGACCGGACAAGACCGGACAAGACCCAGACAAGACCGGACAAGACCGGACAAGGCCCGGACAAGACCGGACAAGGCCCAGACAAGACCGGACAAGACCGGACAAGACCGGACAAGACCCAGACAAGACCGGACAAGACCGGACAAGACCGGACAAGACCCAGACAAGACCGGACAAGACCCACATAAGACCGGACAAGACCCAGACAACACCGGACAAGACCCAGACAAGACCGGACAAGACCGGACAAGACCCAGACAAGACCGGACAAGACCGGACAAGACCCAGACAAGAACGGACAAGACCCAGACAAGACCGGACAAGACCGGACAAGACCCAGACAAGTCCGGACAAGACCGAACAAGACCGGAAAAGACCCAGACAAGACCGGACAAGACCGGACAAGACCCAGACAAGACCGGACAAGACCGGACAAGACCCAGACAAGACCGGACAAGACCGGACAAGACCCAGACAAGATCGGACAAGACTGGACAAGACCGGACGAGACCCAGACAAGACCGGACAAGACCGGACGAGATCCAGACAAGACCGGACAAGACTGGACAAGACCGGACAAGACCGGACAAGACCGGACAAGGCCGGACAAGACCCGGACAAGACCGGACAAGACCGGACAAGACCGGACAAGACCCGGACAAGACCGGACAAGACCCAGACAAGACCGGACAAGACCGGACAAGACCGGACAACACCCAGACAAGACCGGACAAGACCGGACAAGACCGGACAAGACCCAGACAAGACCGGACAAGACCCACATAAGACCGGACAAGACCCAGACAAGACCGGACAAGACCGGACAAGACCCAGACAAGACCGGACAAGACACAGACAAGACCGGACAAGACTGGACAAGACCCAGACAGGACCGGACAAGACCGGACAAGACCGGACAAGACCCAGACAAGACCGGACAAGACCCACATAAGACCAGACAAGACCCAGACAAGACCGGACAAGACCGGACAAGACCCAGACAAGACCGGACAAGACCCAGACAAGACCGGACAAGACCGGACAAGACCGGACAAGACACAGACAAGACCGGACAAGACCCAGACAAGACCGGACAAGACCCAGACAAGACCGGACAAGACCGGACAAGACCCGGACAAGACCAGACAAGACCATACAAGACCCGGACAAGACCCGGACAAGACCCGGACAAGACCCGGACAAGACCTGACAAGACCGGACAAGACCGGACAAGAACCAGACAAGACCGGACAAGACCGGACAAGACCCAGACAAGACCGGACAAGACCGGACAAGACCGGACAAGACCAGACAAGCCGGACAAGACCGGACAAGACCGGACAATACCCAGACAAGACCGGACAAGACCGGACAAGACCCAGACAAGGCCGGACAAGACCGGACAAGACCCAGACAAGACCGGACAAGACCGGACATGACCCAGACAAGACCGGACAAGACCGGACAAGACCCAGACAAGACCGGACAAGACCGGACAAGACCGGACAAGACCCAGACAAGACCGGACAAGACCGGACAAGGCCCGGACAAGACCGGACAAGGCCCAGACAAGACCGGACAAGACCGGACAAGACCCAGACAAGACCGGACAAGACCGGACAAGACCGGACAAGACCGGACAAGACCGGACAAGACCGGACAAGACCCAGACAAGACCGGACAAGACCGGACAAGACCCAGACAAGACCGGACAAGACCGGACAAGACCCAGACAAGACCGGACAAGACCCGGACAAGACCGGACAAGACCGGACAAGACCCAGACAAGACCCAGACAAGACCCAGACAAGACCCGGACAAGACCGGACAAGACCGGACAAGACCGGACAAGACCCAGACAAGACCGGACAAGACCGGACAAGACCGGACAAGACCCAGACAAGACCGGACAAGACCCAGACAAGACCGGACAAGACCGGACAAGACCGGACAAGACCCGGACAAGACCGGACAAGACCGTACAAGACCCGGACAAGACCCGGACAAGACCCGGACAAGACCCGGACAAGACCTGACAAGACCGGACAAGACCGGACAAGACCCAGACAAGACCGGACAAGACCGGACAAGACCCAGACAAGACCGGACAAGACCGGACAAGACCGGACAAGACCAGACAAGACCGGACAAGACCGGACAAGACCCAGACAAGACCGGACAAGACCGGACAAGACCGGACAAGACCCAGACAAGACCGGACAAGACCGGACAAGGCCCGGACAAGACCGGACAAGGCCCAGACAAGACCGGACAAGACCGGACAAGACCGGACAAGACCCAGACAAGACCGGACAAGACCGGACAAGACCGGACAAGACCCAGACAAGACCGGACAAGACCCACATAAGACCGGACAAGACCCAGACAACACCGGACAAGACCCAGACAAGACCGGACAAGACCGGACAAGACCCAGACAAGACCGGACAAGACCGGACAAGACCCAGACAAGAACGGACAAGACCCAGACAAGACCGGACAAGACCGGACAAGACCCAGACAAGTCCGGACAAGACCGAACAAGACCGGAAAAGACCCAGACAAGACCGGACAAGACCGGACAAGACCCAGACAAGACCGGACAAGACCGGACAAGACCCAGACAAGACCGGACAAGACCGGACAAGACCCAGACAAGATCGGACAAGACTGGACAAGACCGGACGAGACCCAGACAAGACCGGACAAGACCGGACGAGATCCAGACAAGACCGGACAAGACTGGACAAGACCGGACAAGACCGGACAAGACCGGACAAGGCCGGACAAGACCCGGACAAGACCGGACAAGACCGGACAAGACCGGACAAGACCCGGACAAGACCGGACAAGACCCAGACAAGACCGGACAAGACCGGACAAGACCGGACAACACCCAGACAAGACCGGACAAGACCGGACAAGACCGGACAAGACCCAGACAAGACCGGACAAGACCCACATAAGACCGGACAAGACCCAGACAAGACCGGACAAGACCGGACAAGACCCAGACAAGACCGGACAAGACACAGACAAGACCGGACAAGACTGGACAAGACCCAGACAGGACCGGACAAGACCGGACAAGACCGGACAAGACCCAGACAAGACCGGACAAGACCCACATAAGACCAGACAAGACCCAGACAAGACCGGACAAGACCGGACAAGACCCAGACAAGACCGGACAAGACCCAGACAAGACCGGACAAGACCGGACAAGACCGGACAAGACACAGACAAGACCGGACAAGACCCAGACAAGACCGGACAAGACCCAGACAAGACCGGACAAGACCGGACAAGACCCGGACAAGACCAGACAAGACCATACAAGACCCGGACAAGACCCGGACAAGACCCGGACAAGACCCGGACAAGACCTGACAAGACCGGACAAGACCGGACAAGAACCAGACAAGACCGGACAAGACCGGACAAGACCCAGACAAGACCGGACAAGACCGGACAAGACCGGACAAGACCAGACAAGCCGGACAAGACCGGACAAGACCGGACAATACCCAGACAAGACCGGACAAGACCGGACAAGACCCAGACAAGGCCGGACAAGACCGGACAAGACCCAGACAAGACCGGACAAGACCGGACATGACCCAGACAAGACCGGACAAGACCGGACAAGACCCAGACAAGACCGGACAAGACCGGACAAGACCGGACAAGACCCAGACAAGACCGGACAAGACCGGACAAGGCCCGGACAAGACCGGACAAGGCCCAGACAAGACCGGACAAGACCGGACAAGACCCAGACAAGACCGGACAAGACCGGACAAGACCGGACAAGACCGGACAAGACCGGACAAGACCGGACAAGACCCAGACAAGACCGGACAAGACCGGACAAGACCCAGACAAGACCGGACAAGACCGGACAAGACCCAGACAAGACCGGACAAGACCCGGACAAGACCGGACAAGACCGGACAAGACCCAGACAAGACCCAGACAAGACCCAGACAAGACCCGGACAAGACCGGACAAGACCGGACAAGACCGGACAAGACCCAGACAAGACCGGACAAGACCGGACAAGACCGGACAAGACCCAGACAAGACCGGTCAAGACCGGACAAGACACAGACAAGACCGGACAAGACCCAGACAAGACCGGACAAGACCGGACAAGACCCAGTCAAGACCGGACAAGACCCAGACAAGACCGGACAAGACCGGACAAGACCCAGACAAGACCGGACAAGAACGAACAAGACCGGACAAGACCCAGACAAGACCGGACAAGACCGGACAAGACCCAGACAAGACCGGACAAGGCCCAGACAAGACCGGACAAGACCGGACAAGACCCAGACAAGACCGGACAAGACCGGACAAGACCGGACAAGACCGGACAAGACCGGACAAGACCGGACAAGACCCAGACAAGACCGGACAAGACCGGGCAAGACCCAGACAAGACCGGACAAGACCGGACAAGACCCAGACAAGACCGGACAAGACCCGGACAAGACCGGACAAGACCCGGACAAGACCGGACAAGACCGGACAAGACCCAGACAAGACCCAGACAAGACCCAGACAAGACCGGACAAGACCGGACAAGACCGGACAAGACCGGACAAGACCCAGACAAGACCGGACAAGACCGGACAAGAACGGACAAGACCCAGACAAGACCGGACAAGACCGGACAAGACCCAGACAAGACCGGACAAGACCCAGACAAGACCGGACAAGACCGGACAAGACCCAGACAAGACCGGACAAGACCCAGACAAGACCGGACAAGACCGGACAAGACCCAGACAAGACCGGACAAGAACGAACAAGACCGGACAAGACCCAGACAAGACCAGACAAGACCGGACAAGACCCAGACAAGACCGGACAAGACCCAGACAAGACCGGACAAGACCGGACAAGACCCAGACAAGACCGGTCAAGACCGGACAAGACCCAGACAAGACCGGACAAGACCGGACAAGACCCAGACAAGATCGGACAAGACCGGACAAGACCGGACGAGACCCAGACAAGACCGGACAAGACCGGACGAGATCCAGACAAGACCGGACAAGACCCGGACAAGACCGGACAAGACCGGACAAGACCGGACAAGACCCGGACAAGACCGGACAAGACCCAGACAAGACCGGACAAGACCGGACAAGACCGGACAAGACCCAGACAAGACCGGACAAGACCGGACAAGACCGGACAAGACCCAGACAAGACCGGACAAGACCCACATAAGACCGGACAAGACCCAGACAAGACCGGACAAGACCGGACAAGACCCAGACAAGACCGGACAAGACCCAGACAAGACCGGACAAGACCGGACAAGACCCAGACAGGACCGGACAAGACCGGACAAGACCGGACAAGACCCAGACAAGACCGGACAAGACCCACATAAGACCGGACAAGACCCAGACAAGACCGGACAAGACCGGACAAGACCCAGACAAGACCGGACAAGACCCAGACAAGACCGGACAAGACCGGACAAGACCGGACAAGACACAGACAAGACCGGACAAGACACAGACAAGACCGGACAAGACCCAGACAAGACCGGACAAGACCCAGACAAGACCGGACAAGACCGGACAAGACCGGACAAGACCCGGACAAGACCGGACAAGACCGTACAAGACCCGGACAAGACACGGACAAGACCCGGACAAAACCCGGACAAGACCTGACAAGACCGGACAAGACCGGACAAGACCCAGACAAGACCGGACAAGACCGGACAAGACCCAGACAAGACCGGACAAGACCGGACAAGACCGGACAAGACCAGACAAGACCGGACAAGACCGGACAAGACCGGACAATACCCAGACAAGACCGGACAAGACCCAGACAAGGCCGGACAAGACCGGACAAGACCCAGACAAGACCGGACAAGACCGGACAAGACCCAGACAAGACCGGACAAGAACGGACAAGACCCAGACAAGACCGGACAAGACCGGACAAGACCGGACAAGACCCAGACAAGACCGGACAAGACCGGACAAGGCCCGGACAAGACCGGACAAGGCCCAGACAAGACCGGACAAGACCGGACAAGACCCAGACAAGACCGGACAAGACCGGACAAGACCGGACAAGACCGGACAAGACCGGACAAGACCGGACAAGACCCAGACAAGACCGGACAAGACCGGACAAGACCCAGACAAGACCGGACAAGACCGGACAAGACCCAGACAAGACCGGACAAGACCCGGACAAGACCGGACAAGACCCGGACAAGACCGGACAAGACCGGACAAGACCCAGACAAGACCCAGACAAGACCCAGACAAGACCGGACAAGACCGGACAAGACCGGACAAGACCGGACAAGACCCAGACAAGACCGGACAAGACCCAGACAAGACCGGACAAGACCGGACAAGACCCAGACAAGACCGGACAAGACCGGACAAGACCCAGACAAGACCGGACAAGACCGGACAAGACCCAGACAAGATCGGACAAGACCGGACAAGACCGGACGAGACCCAGACAAGACCGGACAAGACCGGACAAGACCGGACGAGATCGAGACAAGACCGGACAAGACCGGACAAGACCGGACAAGACCGGACAAGACCGGACAGGACCGGACAAGACTGGACAAGACCGGACAAGACCGGACAAGACCTGACAAGACCGGACAAGACCGGACAAGACCCAGACAAGACCGGACAAGACCGGACAAGACCCAGACAAGACCGGACAAGACCGGACAAGACCCAGACAAGACCGGACAAGACCGGACAAGACCCAGACAAGACCGGACAAGACCGGACAAGACCCAGACAAGACCGGACAAGACCGGACAAGACCGGACAAGGCCCGGACAAGACCGGACAAGGCCCAGACAAGACCGGACAAGATCGGAAAAGACCGGACAAGACACAGACAAGACCGGACAAGACACGGACAAGACCGGACAAGACCGGACAAGACACAGACAAGACCGGACAAGACCGGACAAGACCCAGACAAGACCGGACAAGACCGGACAAGACCGGACAAGACCGGACAAGACCGGACAAGACCGGACAAGACCCAGACAAGACCGGACAAGACCGGACAAGACCCAGACAAGACCGGACAAGACCCGGACAAGACCGGACAAGACCGGACGAGACCCAGACAAGACCGGACAAGACCGGACAAGACCCAGACAAGATCGGACAAGACCGGACAAGACCGGACGAGACCCAGACAAGACCGGACAAGACCGGACGAGATCCAGACAAGACCGGACAAGACCGGACAAGACCCACATAAGACCGGACAAGACCCAGACAAGACCGGACAAGACCGGACAAGACCCAGACAAGACCGGACAAGACCCAGACAAGACCGGACAAGACCGGACAAGACCCAGACAGGACCGGACAAGACCGGACAAGACCGGACAAGACCCAGACAAGACCGGACAAGACCCACATAAGACCGGACAAGACCCAGACAAGACCGGACAAGACCGGACAAGACCCAGACAAGACCGGACAAGACCCAGACAAGACCGGACAAGACCGGACAAGACCGGACAAGACACAGACAAGACCGGACAAGACCCAGACAAGACCGGACAAGACCCAGACAAGACCGGACAAGACCGGACAAGACCGGACAAGACCGGACAAGACCCGGACAAGACCGGACAAGACCGTACAAGACCCGGACAAGACCCGGACAAGACCCGGACAAGACCCGGACAAGACCTGACAAGACCGGACAAGACCGGACAAGACCCAGACAAGACCGGACAAGACCGGACAAGACCCAGACAAGACCGGACAAGACCGGACAAGACCGGACAAGACCAGACAAGACCGGACAAGACCGGACAAGACCCAGACAAGATCGGACAAGACCGGACAAGACCGGACAAGACCCAGACAAGACCGGACAAGACCGGACAAGGCCCGGACAAGACCGGACAAGGCCCAGACAAGACCGGACAAGACCGGACAAGACCGGACAAGACCCAGACAAGACCGGACAAGACCGGACAAGACCGGACAAGACCCAGACAAGACCGGACAAGACCCACATAAGACCGGACAAGACCCAGACAACACCGGAGAAGACCCAGACAAGACCGGACAAGACCGGACAAGACCCAGACAAGACCGGACAAGACCGGACAAGACCCAGACAAGAACGGACAAGACCCAGACAAGACCGGACAAGACCGGACAAGACCGGACAAGACCCAGACAAGTCCGGACAAGACCGAACAAGACCGGACAAGACCCAGACAAGACCGGACAAGACCGGACAAGACCCAGACAAGACCGGACAAGACCGGACAAGACCCAGACAAGACCGGACAAGACCGGACAAGACCCAGACAAGATCGGACAAGACCGGACAAGACCGGACGAGACCCAGACAAGACCGGACAAGACCGGACGAGATCCAGACAAGACCGGACAAGACTGGACAAGACCGGACAAGACCGGACAAGACCGGACAAGGCCGGACAAGACCCGGACAAGACCGGACAAGACCGGACAAGACCGGACAAGACCCGGACAAGACCGGACAAGACCCAGACAAGACCGGACAAGACCGGACAAGACCGGACAACACCCAGACAAGACCGGACAAGACCGGACAAGACCGGACAAGACCCAGACAAGACCGGACAAGACCCACATAAGACCGGACAAGACCCAGACAAGACCGGACAAGACCGGACAAGACCCAGACAAGACCGGACAAGACCCAGACAAGACCGGACAAGACCGGACAAGACCCAGACAGGACCGGACAAGACAGGACAAGACCGGACAAGACCCAGACAAGACCGGACAAGACCCACATAAGACCAGACAAGACCCAGACAAGACCGGACAAGACGGGACAAGACCCAGACAAGACCGGACAAGACCCAGACAAGACCGGACAAGACCGGACAAGACCGGACAAGACACAGACAAGACCGGACAAGACCCAGACAAGACCGGACAAGACCCAGACAAGACCGGACAAGACCGGACAAGACCCGGACAAGACCGGACAAGACCCAGACAAGACCGGACAAGACCGGACAAGACCGGACAAGACCCAGACAAGACCGGTCAAGACCGGACAAGACCCAGACAAGACCGGACAAGACCCAGACAAGACCGGACAAGACCGGACAAGACCCAGTCAAGACCGGACAAGACCCAGACAAGACCGGACAAGACCGGACAAGACCCAGACAAGACCGGACAAGAACGAACAAGACCGGACAAGACCCAGACAAGACCGGACAAGACCGGACAAGACCCAGACAAGACCGGACAAGGCCCAGACAAGACCGGACAAGACCGGACAAGACCCAGACAAGACCGGACAAGACCGGACAAGACCGGACAAGACCGGACAAGACCGGACAAGACCGGACAAGACCCAGACAAGACCGGACAAGACCGGACAAGACCCAGACAAGACCGGACAAGACCGGACAAGACCCAGACAAGACCGGACAAGACCCGGACAAGACCGGACAAGACCCGGACAAGACCGGACAAGACCGGACAAGACCCAGACAAGACCCAGACAAGACCCAGACAAGACCGGACAAGACCGGACAAGACCGGACAAGACCGGACAAGACCCAGACAAGACCGGACAAGACCGGACAAGAACGGACAAGACCCAGACAAGACCGGACAAGACCGGACAAGACCCAGACAAGACCGGACAAGACCCAGACAAGACCGGACAAGACCGGACAAGACCCAGACAAGACCGGACAAGACCCAGACAAGACCGGACAAGACCGGACAAGACCCAGACAAGACCGGACAAGACCGGACAAGACCCAGACAAGACCGGACAAGACCCGGACAAGACCGGACAAGACCGGACAAGACCCAGACAAGACCCAGACAAGACCCAGACAAGACCGGACAAGACCGGACAAGACCGGACAAGACCGGACAAGACCCAGACAAGACCGGACAAGACCGGACAAGACCGGACAAGACCCAGACAAGACCGGTCAAGACCGGACAAGACCCAGACAAGACCGGACAAGACCCAGACAAGACCGGACAAGACCGGACAAGACCCAGTCAAGACCGGACAAGACCCAGACAAGACCGGACAAGACCGGACAAGACCCAGACAAGACCGGACAAGAACGAACAAGACCGGACAAGACCCAGACAAGACCGGACAAGACCGGACAAGACCCAGACAAGACCGGACAAGGCCCAGACAAGACCGGACAAGACCGGACAAGACCCAGACAAGACCGGACAAGACCGGACAAGACCGGACAAGACCGGACAAGACCGGACAAGACCGGACAAGACCCAGACAAGACCGGACAAGACCGGACAAGACCCAGACAAGACCGGACAAGACCGGACAAGACCCAGACAAGACCGGACAAGACCCGGACAAGACCGGACAAGACCCGGACAAGACCGGACAAGACCGGACAAGACCCAGACAAGACCGGACAAGACCGGACGAGATCCAGACAAGACCGGACAAGACCCGGACAAGACCGGACAAGACCGGACAAGACCGGACAAGACCCGGACAAGACCGGACAAGACCCAGACAAGACCGGACAAGACCGGACAAGACCGGACAAGACCCAGACAAGACCGGACAAGACCGGACAAGACCGGACAAGACCCAGACAAGACCGGACAAGACCCACATAAGACCGGACAAGACCCAGACAAGACCGGACAAGACCGGACAAGACCCAGACAAGACCGGACAAGACCCAGACAAGACCGGACAAGACCGGACAAGACCCAGACAGGACCGGACAAGACCGGACAAGACCGGACAAGACCCAGACAAGGCCGGACAAGACCGGACAAGACCCAGACAAGACCGGACAAGACCGGACATGACCCAGACAAGACCGGACAAGACCGGACAAGACCCAGACAAGACCGGACAAGACCGGACAAGACCGGACAAGACCCAGACAAGACCGGACAAGACCGGACAATGCCCGGACAAGACCGGACAAGGCCCAGACAAGACCGGACAAGACCGGACAAGACCCAGACAAGACCGGACAAGACCGGACAAGACCGGACAAGACCGGACAAGACCGGACAAGACCCAGACAAGACCGGACAAGACCGGACAAGACCCAGACAAGACCGGACAAGACCGGACAAGACCCAGACAAGACCGGACAAGACCCGGACAAGACCGGACAAGACCGGACAAGACCCAGACAAGACCCAGACAAGACCCAGACAAGACCGGACAAGACCGGACAAGACCGGACAAGACCGGACAAGACCCAGACAAGACCGGACAAGACCGGACAAGACCGGACAAGACCCAGACAAGACCGGTCAAGACCGGACAAGACCCAGACAAGACCGGACAAGACCCAGACAAGACCGGACAAGACCGGACAAGACCCAGTCAAGACCGGACAAGACCCAGACAAGACCCGACAAGACCGGACAAGACCCAGACAAGACCGGACAAGAACGAACAAGACCGGACAAGACCCAGACAAGACCGGACAAGACCGGACAAGACCCAGACAAGACCGGACAAGGCCCAGACAAGACCGGACAAGACCGGACAAGACCCAGACAAGACCGGACAAGACCGGACAAGACCGGACAAGACCGGACAAGACCGGACAAGACCGGACAAGACCCAGACAAGACCGGACAAGACCGGACAAGACCCAGACAAGACCGGACAAGACCGGACAAGACCGGACAAGACCCGGACAAGACCGGACAAGACCGGACAAGACCCAGACAAGACCCAGACAAGACCCAGACAAGACCGGACAAGACCGGACAAGACCGGACAAGACCGGACAAGACCCAGACAAGACCGGACAAGACCCAGACAAGACCGGACAAGACCGGACAAGACCCAGACAAGACCGGACAAGACCGGACAAGACCCAGACAAGACCGGACAAGACCGGACAAGACCCAGACAAGATCGGACAAGACCGGACAAGACCGGACGAGACCCAGACAAGACCGGACAAGACCGGACAAGACCGGACGAGATCGAGACAAGACCGGACAAGACCGGACAAGACCGGACAAGACCGGACAAGACCGGACAGGACCGGACAAGACTGGACAAGACCGGACAAGACCGGACAAGACCTGACAAGACCGGACAAGACCGGACAAGACCCAGACAAGACCGGACAAGACCGGACAAGACCCAGACAAGACCGGACAAGACCGGACAAGACCCAGACAAGACCGGACAAGACCGGACAAGACCCAGACAAGACCGGACAAGACCGGACAAGACCCGGACAAGACCCAGACAAGACCGGACAAGACCGGACAAGACCGGACAAGGCCCGGACAAGACCGGACAAGGCCCAGACAAGACCGGACAAGATCGGAAAAGACCGGACAAGACACAGACAAGACCGGACAAGACACGGACAAGACCGGACAAGACCGGACAAGACACAGACAAGACCGGACAAGACCGGACAAGACCCAGACAAGACCGGACAAGACCGGACAAGACCGGACAAGACCGGACAAGACCGGACAAGACCGGACAAGACCCAGACAAGACCGGACAAGACCGGACAAGACCCAGACAAGACCGGACAAGACCCGGACAAGACCGGACAAGACCGGACGAGACCCAGACAAGACCGGACAAGACCGGACAAGACCCAGACAAGATCGGACAAGACCGGACAAGACCGGACGAGACCCAGACAAGACCGGACAAGACCGGACGAGATCCAGACAAGACCGGACAAGACCGGACAAGACCCACATAAGACCGGACAAGACCCAGACAAGACCGGACAAGACCGGACAAGACCCAGACAAGACCGGACAAGACCCAGACAAGACCGGACAAGACCGGACAAGACCCAGACAGGACCGGACAAGACCGGACAAGACCGGACAAGACCCAGACAAGACCGGACAAGACCCACATAAGACCGGACAAGACCCAGACAAGACCGGACAAGACCGGACAAGACCCAGACAAGACCGGACAAGACCCAGACAAGACCGGACAAGACCGGACAAGACCGGACAAGACACAGACAAGACCGGACAAGACCCAGACAAGACCGGACAAGACCCAGACAAGACCGGACAAGACCGGACAAGACCGGACAAGACCCGGACAAGACCGGACAAGACCGTACAAGACCCGGACAAGACCCGGACAAGACCCGGACAAGACCCGGACAAGACCTGACAAGACCGGACAAGACCGGACAAGACCCAGACAAGACCGGACAAGACCGGACAAGACCCAGACAAGACCGGACAAGACCGGACAAGACCGGACAAGACCAGACAAGACCGGACAAGACCGGACAAGACCCAGACAAGATCGGACAAGACCGGACAAGACCGGACAAGACCCAGACAAGACCGGACAAGACCGGACAAGGCCCGGACAAGACCGGACAAGGCCCAGACAAGACCGGACAAGACCGGACAAGACCGGACAAGACCCAGACAAGACCGGACAAGACCGGACAAGACCGGACAAGACCCAGACAAGACCGGACAAGACCCACATAAGACCGGACAAGACCCAGACAACACCGGAGAAGACCCAGACAAGACCGGACAAGACCGGACAAGACCCAGACAAGACCGGACAAGACCGGACAAGACCCAGACAAGAACGGACAAGACCCAGACAAGACCGGACAAGACCGGACAAGACCGGACAAGACCCAGACAAGTCCGGACAAGACCGAACAAGACCGGACAAGACCCAGACAAGACCGGACAAGACCGGACAAGACCCAGACAAGACCGGACAAGACCGGACAAGACCCAGACAAGACCGGACAAGACCGGACAAGACCCAGACAAGATCGGACAAGACCGGACAAGACCGGACGAGACCCAGACAAGACCGGACAAGACCGGACGAGATCCAGACAAGACCGGACAAGACTGGACAAGACCGGACAAGACCGGACAAGACCGGACAAGGCCGGACAAGACCCGGACAAGACCGGACAAGACCGGACAAGACCGGACAAGACCCGGACAAGACCGGACAAGACCCAGACAAGACCGGACAAGACCGGACAAGACCGGACAACACCCAGACAAGACCGGACAAGACCGGACAAGACCGGACAAGACCCAGACAAGACCGGACAAGACCCACATAAGACCGGACAAGACCCAGACAAGACCGGACAAGACCGGACAAGACCCAGACAAGACCGGACAAGACCCAGACAAGACCGGACAAGACCGGACAAGACCCAGACAGGACCGGACAAGACAGGACAAGACCGGACAAGACCCAGACAAGACCGGACAAGACCCACATAAGACCAGACAAGACCCAGACAAGACCGGACAAGACGGGACAAGACCCAGACAAGACCGGACAAGACCCAGACAAGACCGGACAAGACCGGACAAGACCGGACAAGACACAGACAAGACCGGACAAGACCCAGACAAGACCGGACAAGACCCAGACAAGACCGGACAAGACCGGACAAGACCCGGACAAGACCGGACAAGACCCAGACAAGACCGGACAAGACCGGACAAGACCGGACAAGACCCAGACAAGACCGGTCAAGACCGGACAAGACCCAGACAAGACCGGACAAGACCCAGACAAGACCGGACAAGACCGGACAAGACCCAGTCAAGACCGGACAAGACCCAGACAAGACCGGACAAGACCGGACAAGACCCAGACAAGACCGGACAAGAACGAACAAGACCGGACAAGACCCAGACAAGACCGGACAAGACCGGACAAGACCCAGACAAGACCGGACAAGGCCCAGACAAGACCGGACAAGACCGGACAAGACCCAGACAAGACCGGACAAGACCGGACAAGACCGGACAAGACCGGACAAGACCGGACAAGACCGGACAAGACCCAGACAAGACCGGACAAGACCGGACAAGACCCAGACAAGACCGGACAAGACCGGACAAGACCCAGACAAGACCGGACAAGACCCGGACAAGACCGGACAAGACCCGGACAAGACCGGACAAGACCGGACAAGACCCAGACAAGACCCAGACAAGACCCAGACAAGACCGGACAAGACCGGACAAGACCGGACAAGACCGGACAAGACCCAGACAAGACCGGACAAGACCGGACAAGAACGGACAAGACCCAGACAAGACCGGACAAGACCGGACAAGACCCAGACAAGACCGGACAAGACCCAGACAAGACCGGACAAGACCGGACAAGACCCAGACAAGACCGGACAAGACCCAGACAAGACCGGACAAGACCGGACAAGACCCAGACAAGACCGGACAAGACCGGACAAGACCCAGACAAGACCGGACAAGACCCGGACAAGACCGGACAAGACCGGACAAGACCCAGACAAGACCCAGACAAGACCCAGACAAGACCGGACAAGACCGGACAAGACCGGACAAGACCGGACAAGACCCAGACAAGACCGGACAAGACCGGACAAGACCGGACAAGACCCAGACAAGACCGGTCAAGACCGGACAAGACCCAGACAAGACCGGACAAGACCCAGACAAGACCGGACAAGACCGGACAAGACCCAGTCAAGACCGGACAAGACCCAGACAAGACCGGACAAGACCGGACAAGACCCAGACAAGACCGGACAAGAACGAACAAGACCGGACAAGACCCAGACAAGACCGGACAAGACCGGACAAGACCCAGACAAGACCGGACAAGGCCCAGACAAGACCGGACAAGACCGGACAAGACCCAGACAAGACCGGACAAGACCGGACAAGACCGGACAAGACCGGACAAGACCGGACAAGACCGGACAAGACCCAGACAAGACCGGACAAGACCGGACAAGACCCAGACAAGACCGGACAAGACCGGACAAGACCCAGACAAGACCGGACAAGACCCGGACAAGACCGGACAAGACCCGGACAAGACCGGACAAGACCGGACAAGACCCAGACAAGACCGGACAAGACCGGACGAGATCCAGACAAGACCGGACAAGACCCGGACAAGACCGGACAAGACCGGACAAGACCGGACAAGACCCGGACAAGACCGGACAAGACCCAGACAAGACCGGACAAGACCGGACAAGACCGGACAAGACCCAGACAAGACCGGACAAGACCGGACAAGACCGGACAAGACCCAGACAAGACCGGACAAGACCCACATAAGACCGGACAAGACCCAGACAAGACCGGACAAGACCGGACAAGACCCAGACAAGACCGGACAAGACCCAGACAAGACCGGACAAGACCGGACAAGACCCAGACAGGACCGGACAAGACCGGACAAGACCGGACAAGACCCAGACAAGGCCGGACAAGACCGGACAAGACCCAGACAAGACCGGACAAGACCGGACATGACCCAGACAAGACCGGACAAGACCGGACAAGACCCAGACAAGACCGGACAAGACCGGACAAGACCGGACAAGACCCAGACAAGACCGGACAAGACCGGACAATGCCCGGACAAGACCGGACAAGGCCCAGACAAGACCGGACAAGACCGGACAAGACCCAGACAAGACCGGACAAGACCGGACAAGACCGGACAAGACCGGACAAGACCGGACAAGACCCAGACAAGACCGGACAAGACCGGACAAGACCCAGACAAGACCGGACAAGACCGGACAAGACCCAGACAAGACCGGACAAGACCCGGACAAGACCGGACAAGACCGGACAAGACCCAGACAAGACCCAGACAAGACCCAGACAAGACCGGACAAGACCGGACAAGACCGGACAAGACCGGACAAGACCCAGACAAGACCGGACAAGACCGGACAAGACCGGACAAGACCCAGACAAGACCGGTCAAGACCGGACAAGACCCAGACAAGACCGGACAAGACCCAGACAAGACCGGACAAGACCGGACAAGACCCAGTCAAGACCGGACAAGACCCAGACAAGACCCGACAAGACCGGACAAGACCCAGACAAGACCGGACAAGAACGAACAAGACCGGACAAGACCCAGACAAGACCGGACAAGACCGGACAAGACCCAGACAAGACCGGACAAGGCCCAGACAAGACCGGACAAGACCGGACAAGACCCAGACAAGACCGGACAAGACCGGACAAGACCGGACAAGACCGGACAAGACCGGACAAGACCGGACAAGACCCAGACAAGACCGGACAAGACCGGACAAGACCCAGACAAGACCGGACAAGACCGGACAAGACCCAGACAAGACCGGACAAGACCCGGACAAGACCGGACAAGACCCGGACAAGACCGGACAAGACCGGACAAGACCCAGACAAGACCCAGACAAGACCCAGACAAGACCGGACAAGACCGGACAAGACCGGACAAGACCGGACAAGACCCAGACAAGACCGGACAAGACCGGACAAGAACGGACAAGACCCAGACAAGACCGGACAAGACCGGACAAGACCCAGACAAGACCGGACAAGACCCAGACAAGACCGGACAAGACCGGACAAGACACAGACAAGACCGGACAAGACCCAGACAAGACCGGACAAGACCGGACAAGACCCAGACAAGACCGGACAAGAACGAACAAGACCGGACAAGACCCAGACAAGACCGGACAAGACCGGACAAGACCCAGACAAGACCGGACAAGACCCAGACAAGACCGGACAAGACCGGACAAGACCCAGACAAGACCGGTCAAGACCGGACAAGACCCAGACAAGACCGGACAAGACCGGACAAGACCCAGACAAGATCGGACAAGACCGGACAAGACCGGACGAGACCCAGACAAGACCGGACAAGACCGGACGAGATCCAGACAAGACCGGACAAGACCCGGACAAGACCGGACAAGACCGGACAAGACCGGACAAGACCCGGACAAGACCGGACAAGACCCAGACAAGACCGGACAAGACCGGACAAGACCGGACAACACCCAGACAAGACCGGACAAGACCGGACAAGACCGGACAAGACCCAGACAAGACCGGACAAGACCCACATAAGACCGGACAAGACCCAGACAAGACCGGACAAGACCGGACAAGACCCAGACAAGACCGGACAAGACCCAGACAAGACCGGACAAGACCGGACAAGACCCAGACAGGACCGGACAAGACCGGACAAGACCGGACAAGACCCAGACAAGACCGGACAAGACCCACATAAGACTGGACAAGACCCAGACAAGACCGGACAAGACCGGACAAGACCCAGACAAGACCGGACAAGACCCAGACAAGACCGGACAAGACACAGACAAGACCGGACAAGACACAGACAAGACCGGACAAGACCCAGACAAGACCGGACAAGACCTAGACAAGACCGGACAAGACCGGACAAGACCGGACAAGACCCGGACAAGACTGGACAAGACCGTACAAGACCCGGACAAGACCCGGACAAGACCCGGACAAAACCCGGACAAGACCTGACAAGACCGGACAAGACCGGACAAGACCCAGACAAGACCGGACAAGACCGGACAAGACCCAGACAAGACCGGACAAGACCGGACAAGACCGGACAAGACCAGACAAGACCGGACAAGACCGGACAAGACCGGACAATACACAGACAAGACCGGACAAGACCCAGACAAGGCCGGACAAGACCGGACAAGACCCAGACAAGACCGGACAAGACCGGACAAGACCCAGACAAGACCGGACAAGACCGGACAAGACCCAGACAAGACCGGACAAGACCGGACAAGACCGGACAAGACCCAGACAAGACCGGACAAGACCGGACAAGGCCCGGACAAGACCGGACAAGGCCCAGACAAGACCGGACAAGACCCAGACAAGACCGGACAAGACCGGACAAGACCGGACAAGACCGGACAAGACCGGACAAGACCCAGACAAGACCGGACAAGACCGGACAAGACCCAGACAAGACCGGACAAGACCGGACAAGACCCAGACAAGACCGGACAAGACCCGGACAAGGCCGGACAAGACCGGACAAGACCCAGACAAGACCCAGACAAGACCCAGACAAGACCGGACAAGACCGGACAAGACCGGACAAGACCGGACAAGACCGGACAAGACCGGACAAGACCGGACAAGACCCAGACAAGACCGGACAAGACCGGACAAGACCGGACAAGACCCAGACAAGACCGGTCAAGACCGGACAAGACCCAGACAAGACCGGACAAGACCCAGACAAGACCGGACAAGACCGGACAAGACCCAGTCAAGACCGGACAAGACCCAGACAAGACCGGACAAGACCGGACAAGACCCAGACAAGACCGGACAAGAACGAACAAGACCGGACTAGACCCAGACAAGACCGGACAAGACCGGACAAGACCCAGACAAGACCGGACAAGGCCCAGACAAGACCGGACAAGACCGGACAAGACCCAGACAAGACCGGACAAGACCGGACAAGACCGGACAAGACCGGACAAGACCGGACAAGACCGGACAAGACCCAGACAAGACCGGACAAGACCGGACAAGACCCAGACAAGACCGGACAAGACCGGACAAGACCCAGACAAGACCGGACAAGACCCGGACAAGACCGGACAAGACCCGGACAAGACCGGACAAGACCGGACAAGACCCAGACAAGACCCAGACAAGACCCAGACAAGACCGGACAAGACCGGACAAGACCGGACAAGACCGGACAAGACCCAGACAAGACCGGACAAGACCGGACAAGAACGGACAAGACCCAGACAAGACCGGACAAGACCGGACAAGACCCAGACAAGACCGGACAAGACCCAGACAAGACCGGACAAGACCGGACAAGACCCAGACAAGACCGGACAAGACCCAGACAAGACCGGACAAGACCGGACAAGACCCAGACAAGACCGGACAAGAACGAACAAGACCGGACAAGACCCAGACAAGACCGGACAAGACCGGACAAGACCCAGACAAGACCGGACAAGACCCAGACAAGACCGGACAAGACCGGACAAGACCCAGACAAGACCGGTCAAGACCGGACAAGACCCAGACAAGACCGGACAAGACCGGACAAGACCCAGACAAGATCGGACAAGACCGGACAAGACCGGACGAGACCCAGACAAGACCGGACAAGACCGGACGAGATCCAGACAAGACCGGACAAGACACGGACAAGACCGGACAAGACCGGACAAGACCGGACAAGACCCGGACAAGACCGGACAAGACCGGACAAGACCGGACAAGACCCAGACAAGACCGGACAAGTCCGGACAAGACCGGACAAGACCCAGACAAGACCGGACAAGACCCACATAAGACCGGACAAGACCCAGACAAGACCGGACAAGACCGGACAAGACCCAGACAAGACCGGACAAGACCCAGACAAGACCGGACAAGACCGGACAAGACCCAGACAGGACCGGACAAGACCGGACAAGACCGGACAAGACCCAGACAAGACCGGACAAGACCCACATAAGACCGGACAAGACCCAGACAAGACCGGACAAGACCGGACAAGACCCAGACAAGACCGGACAAGACCCAGACAAGACCGGACAAGACCGGACAAGACCGGACAAGACACAGACAAGACCGGACAAGACACAGACAAGACCGGACAAGACCCAGACAAGACCGGACAAGACCCAGACAAGACCGGACAAGACCGGACAAGACCGGACAAGACCCGGACAAGACCGGACAAGACCGTACAAGACCCGGACAAGACCCGGACAAGACCCGGACAAAACCCGGACAAGACCTGACAAGACCGGACAAGACCGGACAAGACCCAGACAAGACCGGACAAGACCGGACAAGACCCAGACAAGACCGGACAAGACCGGACAAGACCGGACAAGACCAGACAAGACCGGACAAGACCGGACAAGACCGGACAATACCCAGACAAGACCGGACAAGACCCAGACAAGGCCGGACAAGACCGGACAAGACCCAGACAAGACCGGACAAGACCGGACAAGACCCAGACAAGACCGGACAAGACCGGACAAGACCCAGACAAGACCGGACAAGACCGGACAAGACCGGACAAGACCGGACAAGACCGGACAAGACCGGACAAGACCGGACAAGGCCCGGACAAGACCGGACAAGACCCGGACAAGACCGGACAAGACCGTACAAGACCCGGACAAGACCCGGACAAGACCCGGACAAAACCCGGACAAGACCTGACAAGACCGGACAAGACCGGACAAGACCCAGACAAGACCGGACAAGACCGGACAAGACCCAGACAAGACCGGACAAGACCGGACAAGACCGGACAAGTCCAGACAAGACCGGACAAGACCGGACAAGACCGGACAAGACCGGACAAGACCGGACAAGACCCAGACAAGACCGGACAAGACCGGACAAGACCGGACAAGACCCGGACAAGACCGGACAAGACCGTACAAGACCCGGACAAGACCCGGACAAGACCCGGACAAAACCCGGACAAGACCTGACAAGACCGGACAAGACCGGACAAGACCCAGACAAGACCGGACAAGACCGGACAAGACCCAGACAAGACCGGACAAGACCGGACAAGACCGGACAAGACCAGACAAGACCGGACAAGACCGGACAAGACCGGACAATACCCAGACAAGACCGGACAAGACCCAGACAAGGCCGGACAAGACCGGACAAGACCCAGACAAGACCGGACAAGACCGGACAAGACCCAGACAAGACCGGACAAGACCGGACAAGACCCAGACAAGACCGGACAAGACCGGACAAGACCGGACAAGACCGGACAAGACCGGACAAGACCGGACAAGGCCCGGACAAGACCGGACAAGGCCCGGACAAGACCGGACAAGACCGGACAAGACCCAGACAAGACCGGACAAGACCGGACAAGACCGGACAAGACCGGACAAGACCGGACAAGACCGGACAAGACCCAGACAAGACCGGACAAGACCGGACAAGACCCAGACAAGACCGGACAAGACCGGACAAGACCCAGACAAGACCGGACAAGACCCGGACAAGACCGGACAAGACCCGGACAAGACCGGACAAGACCGGACAAGACCCAGACAAGACCCAGACAAGACCCAGACAAGACCGGACAAGACCGGACAAGACCGGACAAGACCGGACAAGACCCAGACAAGACCGGACAAGACCGGACAAGACCGGACAAGACCCAGACAAGACCGGACAAGACCGGACAAGACCCAGACAAGACCGGACAAGACCCAGACAAGACTGGACAAGACCGGACAAGACCCAGACAAGACCGGACAAGACCCAGACAAGACCGGACAAGACCGGACAAGACCCAGACAAGACCGGACAAGAACGAACAAGACCGGACAAGACCCAGACAAGACCGGACAAGACCGGACAAGACCCAGACAAGACCGGACAAGACCCAGACAAGACCGGACAAGACCGGACAAGACCCAGACAAGACCGGACAAGACCGGACAAGACCCAGACAAGACCGGACAAGACCGGA
Source organism: Rhinoraja longicauda (assembly GCF_053455715.1). Classification (NCBI taxonomy): domain Eukaryota; kingdom Metazoa; phylum Chordata; class Chondrichthyes; order Rajiformes; family Arhynchobatidae; genus Rhinoraja; species Rhinoraja longicauda. The sequence goes on from NW_027601465.1 coordinate 97,652, forward strand.
CAAGACCCAGACAAGACCGGACAAGACCGGACAAGACCGGACAAGACCGGACAAGACCGGACAAGACCGGACAAGACCCAGACAAGACCGGACAAGACCGGACAAGACCCAGACAAGACCGGACAAGACCCGGACAAGACCAGACAAGACCGGACGAGACCCAGACAAGACCGGACAAGACCGGACAAGACCCAGACAAGATCGGACAAGACCGGACAAGACCGGACGAGACCCAGACAAGACCGGACAAGACCGGACGAGATCCAGACAAGACCGGACAAGACCGGACAAGACCGGACAAGACCGGACAAGACCGGACAATAGACAATAGGTGCAGGAGTAGGCCATTCAGCCCTTCGAGCCAGCACCGCCATTCAATGCGATCATGGCTGATCACTCTCAATCAGTACCCCGTTCCTGCCTTCTCCCCATACCCCCTCACTCCGCTATCCTTAAGAGCTCTGTCCAGCTCTCTCTTGAAAGCATCCAACGAACTGGCCTCCACTGCCTTCTGAGGCAGAGAATTCCACACCTTCACCACCCTCTGACTGAAAAAGTTCTTCCTCATCTCCGTTCTAAATGGCCTACCCCTTATTCTCAAACTGTGGCCCCTTGTTCTGGACTCCCCCAACATTGGGAACATGTTATCTGCCTCTAATGTGTCCAATCCCCTAATTATCTTATATGTTTCAATAAGATCCCCCCTCATCCTTCTAAATTCCAGTGTATACAAGCCCAATCGCTCCAGCCTTTCAACATACGACAGTCCCGCCATTCCGGGAATTAACCTAGTGAACCTACGCTGCACGCCCTCCATAGCAAGAATATCCTTCCTCAAATTTGGAGACCAAAACTGCACACAGTACTCCAGGTGCGGTCTCACCAGGGCCCGGTACAACTGTAGAAGGACCTCTTTGCTCCTATACTCAACTCCTCTTGTTACGAAGGCCAACATTCCATTGGCTTTCTTCACTGCCTGCTGAACCTGCATGCTTCCTTTCATTGACTGATGCACTAGGACACCCAGATCTCGTTGAACTCCCCCTCCTCCTAACTTGACACCAAGACCGGACAAGACCCAGACAAGACCGGACAAGAACGAACAAGACCGGACAAGACCCAGACAAGACCGGACAAGACCGGACAAGACCCAGACAAGACCGGACAAGACCCAGACAAGACCGGACAAGACCGGACAAGACCCAGACAAGACCGGTCAAGACCGGACAAGACCCAGACAAGACCGGACAAGACCGGACAAGACCCAGACAAGATCGGACAAGACCGGACAAGACCGGACGAGACCCAGACAAGACCGGACAAGACCGGACGAGATCCAGACAAGACCGGACAAGACCCGGACAAGACCGGACAAGACCGGACAAGACCGGACAAGACCCGGACAAGACCGGACAAGACCGGACAAGAACGGACAAGACCCAGACAAGACCCAGACAAGACCGGACAAGTCCGGACAAGACCGGACAAGACCCAGACAAGACCGGACAAGACCCACATAAGACCGGACAAGACCCAGACAAGACCGGACAAGACCGGACAAGACCCAGACAAGACCGGACAAGACCCAGACAAGACCGGACAAGACCGGACAAGACCCAGACAGGACCGGACAAGACCGGACAAGACCGGACAAGACCCAGACAAGACCGGACAAGACCCACATAAGACCGGACAAGACCCAGACAAGACCGGACAAGACCGGACAAGACCCAGACAAGACCGGACAAGACCCAGACAAGACCGGACAAGACCGGACAAGACCGGACAAGACACAGACAAGACCGGACAAGACCGGACAAGACCCAGACAAGACCGGACAAGACCGGACAAGACCCAGACAAGACCGGACAAGACCGGACAAGACCCAGACAAGACCGGACAAGACCCGGACAAGACCGGACAAGACCCGGACAAGACCGGACAAGACCGGACAAGACCCAGACAAGACCCAGACAAGACCCAGACAAGACCGGACAAGACCGGACAAGACCGGACAAGACCGGACAAGACCCAGACAAGACCGGACAAGACCGGACAAGACCGGACAAGACCCAGACAAGACCGGACAAGACCGGACAAGACCCAGACAAGACCGGACAAGACCCAGACAAGACTGGACAAGACCGGACAAGACCCAGACAAGACCGGACAAGACCCAGACAAGACCGGACAAGACCGGACAAGACCCAGACAAGACCGGACAAGAACGAACAAGACCGGACAAGACCCAGACAAGACCGGACAAGACCGGACAAGACCCAGACAAGACCGGACAAGACCCAGACAAGACCGGACAAGACCGGACAAGACCCAGACAAGACCGGACAAGACCGGACAAGACCCAGACAAGACCGGACAAGACCGGACAAGACCCAGACAAGATCGGACAAGACCGGACAAGACCGGACGAGACCCAGACAAGACCGGACAAGACCGGACGAGATCCAGACAAGACCGGACAAGACCGGACAAGACCGGACAAGACCGGACAAGACCGGACAAGACCGGACAAGACCGGACAAGACCGGACAAGACCTGACAAGACCGGACAAGACCGGACAAGACCCAGACAAGACCGGACAAGACCGGACAAGACCCAGACAAGACCGGACAAGACCGGACAAGACCCAGACAAGACCGGACAAGACCGGACAAGACCCAGACAAGACCGGACAAGACCGGACAAGACCCAGACAAGACCGGACAAGACCGGACAAGACCGGACAAGGCCCGGACAAGACCGGACAAGGCCCAGACAAGACCGGACAAGATCGGAAAAGACCGGACAAGACCCAGACAAGACCGGACAAGACACGGACAAGACCGGACAAGACCGGACAAGACACAGACAAGACCGGACAAGACCGGACAAGACCCAGACAAGACCGGACAAGACCGGACAAGACCGGACAAGACCGGACAAGACCGGACAAGACCGGACAAGACCCAGACAAGACCGGACAAGACCGGACAAGACCCAGACAAGACCGGACAAGACCCGGACAAGACCAGACAAGACCGGACGAGACCCAGACAAGACCGGACAAGACCGGACAAGACCCAGACAAGATCGGACAAGACCGGACAAGACCGGACGAGACCCAGACAAGACCGGACAAGACCGGACGAGATCCAGACAAGACCGGACAAGACCGGACAAGACCGGACAAGACCGGACAAGACCGGACAAGACCGGACAAGACCGGACAAGACCCAGACAAGACCGGACAAGAACGAACAAGACCGGACAAGACCCAGACAAGACCGGACAAGACCGGACAAGACCCAGACAAGACCGGACAAGACCCAGACAAGACCGGACAAGACCGGACAAGACCCAGACAAGACCGGTCAAGACCGGACAAGACCCAGACAAGACCGGACAAGACCGGACAAGACCCAGACAAGATCGGACAAGACCGGACAAGACCGGACGAGACCCAGACAAGACCGGACAAGACCGGACGAGATCCAGACAAGACCGGACAAGACCCGGACAAGACCGGACAAGACCGGACAAGACCGGACAAGACCCGGACAAGACCGGACAAGACCGGACAAGAACGGACAAGACCCAGACAAGACCCAGACAAGACCGGACAAGTCCGGACAAGACCGGACAAGACCCAGACAAGACCGGACAAGACCCACATAAGACCGGACAAGACCCAGACAAGACCGGACAAGACCGGACAAGACCCAGACAAGACCGGACAAGACCCAGACAAGACCGGACAAGACCGGACAAGACCCAGACAGGACCGGACAAGACCGGACAAGACCGGACAAGACCCAGACAAGACCGGACAAGACCCACATAAGACCGGACAAGACCCAGACAAGACCGGACAAGACCGGACAAGACCCAGACAAGACCGGACAAGACCCAGACAAGACCGGACAAGACCGGACAAGACCGGACAAGACACAGACAAGACCGGACAAGACACAGACAAGACCGGACAAGACCCAGACAAGACCGGACAAGACCCAGACAAGACCGGACAAGACCGGACAAGACCGGACAAGACCCGGACAAGACCGGACAAGACCGTACAAGACCCGGACAAGACCCGGACAAGACACGGACAAAACCCGGACAAGACCTGACAAGACCGGACAAGACCGGACAAGACCCAGACAAGACCGGACAAGACCGGACAAGACCCAGACAAGACCGGACAAGACCGGACAAGACCGGACAAGACCAGACAAGACCGGACAAGACCGGACAAGACCGGACAATACCCAGACAAGACCGGACAAGACCCAGACAAGGCCGGACAAGACCGGACAAGACCCAGACAAGACCGGACAAGACCGGACAAGACCCAGACAAGACCGGACAAGACCGGACAAGACCCAGACAAGACCGGACAAGACCGGACAAGACCGGACAAGACCCAGACAAGACCGGACAAGACCGGACAAGGCCCGGACAAGACCGGACAAGGCCCGGACAAGACCGGACAAGACCGGACAAGACCCAGACAAGACCGGACAAGACCGGACAAGACCGGACAAGACCGGACAAGACCGGACAAGACCGGACAAGACCCAGACAAGACCGGACAAGACCGGACAAGACCCAGACAAGACCGGACAAGACCGGACAAGACCCAGACAAGACCGGACAAGACCCGGACAAGACCGGACAAGACCCGGACAAGACCGGACAAGACCGGACAAGACCCAGACAAGACCCAGACAAGACCCAGACAAGACCGGACAAGACCGGACAAGACCGGACAAGACCGGACAAGACCCAGACAAGACCGGACAAGACCGGACAAGACCGGACAAGACCCAGACAAGACCGGACAAGACCCAGACAAGACCGGACAAGACCCAGACAAGACTGGACAAGACCGGACAAGACCCAGACAAGACCGGACAAGACCCAGACAAGACCGGACAAGACCGGACAAGACCCAGACAAGACCGGACAAGAACGAACAAGACAGGACAAGACCCAGACAAGACCGGACAAGACCGGACAAGACCCAGACAAGACCGGACAAGACCCAGACAAGACCGGACAAGACCGGACAAGACCCAGACAAGACCGGACAAGAACGGACAAGACCCAGACAAGACCGGACAAGACCGGACAAGACCCAGACAAGATCGGACAAGACCGGACAAGACCGGACGAGACCCAGACAAGACCGGACAAGACCGGACGAGATCCAGACAAGACCGGACAAGACCGGACAAGACCGGACAAGACCGGACAAGACCGGACAAGACCGGACAAGACCGGACAAGACCGGACAAGACCTGACAAGACCGGACAAGACCGGACAAGACCCAGACAAGACCGGACAAGACCGGACAAGACCCAGACAAGACCGGACAAGACCGGACAAGACCCAGACAAGACCGGACAAGACCGGACAAGACACAGACAAGACCGGACAAGACCGGACAAGACCCAGACAAGACCGGACAAGACCGGACAAGACCGGACAAGGCCCGGACAAGACCGGACAAGGCCCAGACAAGACCGGACAAGATCGGAAAAGACCGGACAAGACCCAGACAAGACCGGACAAGACACGGACAAGACCGGACAAGACCGGACAAGACACAGACAAGACCGGACAAGACCGGACAAGACCCAGACAAGACCGGACAAGACCGGACAAGACCGGACAAGACCGGACAAGACCGGACAAGACCGGACAACACCCAGACAAGACCGGACAAGACCGGACAAGACCCAGACAAGACCGGACAAGACCCGGAGAAGACCAGACAAGACCGGACGAGACCCAGACAAGACCGGACAAGACCGGACAAGACCCAGACAAGATCGGACAAGACCGGACAAGACCGGACGAGACCCAGACAAGACCGGACAAGACCGGACGAGATCCAGACAAGACCGGACAAGACCGGACAAGACCGGACAAGACCGGACAAGACCGGACAAGACCGGACAAGACCGGACAAGACCGGACAAGACCGGACAAGACCGGACAAGACAAGACAAGACCGGACAAGACCGGACAAGACCGGACAAGACCGGACAAGACCGGACAAGACCGGACAAGACCGGACAAGACCCAGACAAGACCGGACAAGACCGGACAAGACCCAGACAAGACCGGACAAGACCGGACAAGACCCAGACAAGACCGGACAAGACCCGGACAAGACCGGACAAGACCCGGACAAGACCGGACAAGACCGCACAAGACCCAGACAAGACCCAGACAAGACCCAGACAAGGCCGGACAAGACCGGACAAGACCGGACAAGACCGGACAAGACCCAGACAAGACCGGACAAGACCGGACAAGACCGGACAAGACCCAGACAAGACCGGACAAGACCGGACAAGACCCAGACAACACCGGACAAGACCCAGACAAGACCGGACAAGACCGGACAAGACCCAGACAAGACCGGACAAGACCGGACAAGACCCAGACAAGAACGGACAAGACCCAGACAAGACCGGACAAGACCGGACAAGACCCAGACAAGTCCGGACAAGACCGAACAAGACCGGACAAGACCCAGACAAGACCGGACAAGACCGGACAAGACCCAGACAAGACCGGACATGACCAGACAAGACCCAGACAAGACCGGACAAGACCGGACAAGACACAGACAAGATCGGACAAGACCGGACAAGACCGGACGAGACCCAGACAGGACCGGACAAGACCGGACGAGATCCAGACAAGACCGGACAAGACCGGACAAGACCGGACAAGACCGGACAAGACCGGACAAGACCGGACAAGACCGGACAAGACCCGGACAAGACCGGACAAGACCGGACAAGACAGGACAAGACCCGGACAAGACCGGACAAGACCCAGACAAGACCGGACAAGACCGGACAAGACCGGACAAGACCCAGACAAGACCGGACAAGACCGGACAAGACCGGACAAGACCCAGACAAGACCGGACAAGACCCACATAAGACCGGACAAGACCCAGACAAGACCGGACAAGACCGGACAAGACCCAGACAAGACCGGACAAGACCCAGACAAGACCGGACAAGACCGGACAAGACCCAGACAAGACCGGACAAGACCGGACAAGACCGGACAAGACCCAGACAAGACCGGACAAGACCCACATAAGACCGGACAAGACCCAGACAAGACCGGACAAGACCGCACAAGACCCAGACAAGACCGGACAAGACCCAGACAAGACCGGACAAGACCGGACAAGACCGGACAAGACCCAGACAAGACCGGACAAGGCCCAGACAAGACCGGACAAGACCCAGACAAGACCGGACAAGACCGGACAAGACCGGACAAGACCCGGACAAGACCTGACAAGACCGGACAAGACCGGACAAGACCCAGACAAGACCGGACAAGACCGGACAAGACCCAGACAAGACCGGACAAGACCGGACAAGACCGGACAAGACCCAGACAAGACCGGACAAGACCGGACAAGACCCAGACAAGACCGGACAAGACCCAGACAAGACTGGACAAGACCCAGACAAGACTGGACAAGACCGGACAAGACCCAGACAAGACCGGACAAGACCCAGACAAGACCGGACAAGACCGGACAAGACCCAGACAAGACCGGACAAGAACGAACAAGACCGGACAAGACCCAGACAAGACCGGACAAGACCGGACAAGACCCAGACAAGACCGGACAAGACCCAGACAAGACCGGACAAGACCGGACAAGACCCAGACAAGACCGGACAAGACCGGACAAGACCCAGACAAGACCGGACAAGACCGGACAAGACCCAGACAAGATCGGACAAGACCGGACAAGACCGGACGAGACCCAGACAAGACCGGACAAGACCGGACGAGATCCAGACAAGACCGGACAAGACCGGACAAGACCGGACAAGACCGGACAAGACCGGACAAGACCGGACAAGACCTGACAAGACCGGACAAGACCGGACAAGACCCAGACAAGACCGGACAAGACCGGACAAGACCCAGACAAGACCGGACAAGACCGGACAAGACCCAGACAAGACCGGACAAGACCGGACAAGACCCAGACAAGACCGGACAAGACCGGACAAGACCCAGACAAGACCGGACAAGACCGGACAAGACCGGACAAGGCCCGGACAAGACCGGACAAGGCCCAGACAAGACCGGACAAGATCGGAAAAGACCGGACAAGACCCAGACAAGACCGGACAAGACACGGACAAGACCGGACAAGACCGGACAAGACCGGACAAGACCCAGACAAGACCGGACAAGACCCAGACAACACCGGACAAGACCGGACAAGACCGGACAAGACCGGACAAGACCGGACAAGACCCAGACAAGACCGGACAAGACCGGACAAGACCCAGACAAGGCCGGACAAGACCGGACAAGACCCAGAAAAGAACGGAAAAGACCGGACAAGACCCAGACAAGACCGGACAAGACCCAGACAAGACCGGACAAGACCCAGACAAGACCGGACAAGACCGGACAAGACCCAGACAAGACCGGACAAGACCGGACAAGACCCAGACAAGACCGGACAACACCGGACAAGACCCAGACAAGACCGGACAAGACCGGACAAGACCCAGACAAGACCGGACAAGACCAGACAAGACCCAGACAAGACCGAAAAAGACCGGACAAGACCCGGACAAGACCGGACAAGACCCAGACAAGACCGGACAAGACCCAGACAAGACCGGACAAGACCCAGACAAGACCGGACAAGACCGGACAAGACCCAGACAAGACCGGACAAGACCGGACAAGACCCGGACAAGACCCAGACAAGACCGGACAAGACCGGACAAGACCGGACAAGACCCAGACAAGACCGGACAAGACCGGACAAGACACAGACAAGACCGGACAAGACCGGACAAGACCCAGACAAGACCGGACAAGACCGGACAAGACCCAGACAAGACCGGACAAGACCGGACAAGACCCAGACAAGACCGGACAAGACCGGACAAGACCCAGACAAGACCGGACAAGACCGGACAAGATCCAGACAAGACCGGACAAGACCGGACAAGACCCGGACAAGACCCAGACAAGACCGGACAAGACCGGACAAGACCGGACAAGACCCAGACAAGACCGGACAAGACCGGACAAGACCCAGACAAGATCGGACAAGACCGGACAAGACCGGACAAGACCCAGACAAGACCGGACAAGACCCAGACAACACCGGACAAGACCGGACAAGACCGGACAAGACCGGACAAGACCGGACAAGACCCAGACAAGACCGGACAAGACCGGACAAGACCCAGACAAGGCCGGACAAGACCGGACAAGACCCAGAAAAGAACGGAAAAGACCGGACAAGACCCAGACAAGACCGGACAAGACCCAGACAAGACCGGACAAGACCCAGACAAGACCGGACAAGACCGGACAAGACCCAGACAAGACCGGACAAGACCGGACAAGACCCAGACAAGACCGGACAACACCGGACAAGACCCAGACAAGACCGGACAAGAACGGACAAGACCCATACAAGACCGGACAAGACCGGACAAGACACAGACGAGACCGGACAAGACCGGACAAGACACAGACAAGACCGGACTAGACCAGACAAGACCCAGACAAGACCGAAAAAGACCGGACAAGACCCGGACAAGACCGGACAAGACCCAGTCAAGACCGGACAAGACCCAGACAAGACCGGACAAGACCCAGACAAGACCGGACAAGACCGGACAAGACCCAGACAAGACCGGACAAGACCGGACAAGACCCTGACAAGACCCAGACAAGACCCAGACAAGACCGGACAAGACCGGACAAGACCGGACAAGACCGGACAAGACCCAGACAAGACCGGACAAGACCGGACAAGACCCAGACAAGACCGGACAAGACCGGACAAGATCCAGACAAGACCGGACAAGACCGGACAAGACCCGGACAAGACCCAGACAAGACCGGACAAGACCGGACAAGACCGGACAAGACCCAGACAAGACCGGACAAGACCGGACAAGACCCAGACAAGATCGGACAAGACCGGACAAGACCGGACAAGACCCAGACAAGACCGGACAAGACCCAGACAACACCGGACAAGACCGGACAAGACCGGACAAGACCGGACAAGACCGGACAAGACCCAGACAAGACCGGACAAGACCGGACAAGACCCAGACAAGGCCGGACAAGACCGGACAAGACCCAGAAAAGAACGGAAAAGACCGGACAAGACCCAGACAAGACCGGACAAGACCCAGACAAGACCGGACAAGACCCAGACAAGACCGGACAAGACCGGACAAGACCCAGACAAGACCGGACAAGACCGGACAAGACCCAGACAAGACCGGACAACACCGGACAAGACCCAGACAAGACCGGACAAGAACGGACAAGACCCATACAAGACCGGACAAGACCGGACAAGACACAGACGAGACCGGACAAGACCGGACAAGACACAGACAAGACCGGACTAGACCAGACAAGACCCAGACAAGACCGAAAAAGACCGGACAAGACCCGGACAAGACCGGACAAGACCCAGTCAAGACCGGACAAGACCCAGACAAGACCGGACAAGACCCAGACAAGACCGGACAAGACCGGACAAGACCCAGACAAGACCGGACAAGACCGGACAAGACCCTGACAAGACCCAGACAAGACCCAGACAAGACCGGACAAGACCGGACAAGACCGGACAAGACCGGACAAGACCCAGACAAGACCGGACAAGACCGGACAAGACCCAGACAAGACCGGACAAGACCCAGACAACACCGGACAACACCGGACAAGACCGGACAAGACCGGACAAGACCGGACAAGACCCAGACAAGACCGGACAAGACCGGACAAGACCCAGACCAGACCGGACAAGACCGGACAAGACCCAGAAAAGAACGGAAAAGACCGGACAAGACCCAGACAAGACCGGACAAGACCCAGACAAGACCGGACAAGAGCCAGACAAGACCGGACAAGACCGGACAAGACCCAGACAAGACCGGACAAGACCGGACAAGACCCAGACAAGACCGGACAACACCGGACAAGACCCAGACAAGACCGGACAAGACCGGACAAGACCCATACAAGACCGGACAAGACCGGACAAGACACAGACGAGACCGGACAAGACCGGACAAGACCCAGACAAGACCGGACAAGACCCAGACAAGACCGGACAAGACCGGACAAGACCGGACAAGACCCAGACAAGACCGGACAAGACCGGACAAGACCCAGACAAGACCGGACAAGACCGGACAAGACCCAGACAAGACCGGACAAGACCCAGACAAGACAGGACATGACCGGACAAGACCCTGACAAGACCGGACAAGACCGGACAAGACCGGACAAGAACCAGACAACACCGGACAAGACCGGACAAGACCGGACAAGACCGGACAAGAACCAGACAAGACCGGACAAGACCGGACAAGACCCAGACAAGACCGGACAAGACCGGACAAGACCCAGACAAGACCGGACAAGACCAGACAAGACCCAGACAAGACCGAAAAAGACCGGACAAGACCCGGACAAGACCGGACAAGACCCAGACAAGACCGGACAAGACCCAGACAAGACCGGACAAGACCCAGACAAGACCGGACAAGACCGGACAAGATCCAGACAAGACCGGACAAGACCGGACAACACCCGGACAAGACCCGGACAACACCCGGACAAGACCCAGACAAGACCGGACAAGACCGGACAAGACCGGACAAGACCCAGACAAGACCGGACAAGACCGGACAAGACCCAGACAAGACCGGACAAGACCCAGACAAGATCGGACAAGACCGGACAAGACCGGACAAGACCCAGACAAGACCGGACAAGACCCAGACAACACCGGACAAGACCGGACAAGACCGGACAAGACCGGACAAGACCGGACAAGACCCAGACAAGACCGGACAAGACAGGACAAGACCCAGACAAGGCCGGACAAGACCGGACAAGACCCAGAAAAGACCGGACAAGACCGTACAAGACCCAGACAAGACCGGACAACACCGGACAAGACCCAGACAAGACCGGACAAGACCGGACAAGACCCAGACAAGACCGGACAAGACCCAGACAAGACCGGACAAGACCCAGACAAGACCGGACAAGACCGGACAAGACCCAGACAAGACCGGACAAGACCGGACAAGACCCAGACAAGACCGGACAACACCGGACAAGACCCAGACAAGACCGGACAAGACCGGACAAGACCCATACAAGACCGGACAAGACCGGACAAGACACAGACGAGACCGGACAAGACCGGACAAGACCCAGACAAGACCGGACTAGACCAGACAAGACCCAGACAAGACCGAAAAAGACCGGACAAGACCCGGACAAGACCGGACAAGACCCAGACAAGACCGGACAAGACCCAGACAAGACCGGACAAGACCCAGACAAGACCGGACAAGACCGGACAAGACCCAGACAAGACCGGACAAGACCGGACAAGACCCGGACAAGACCCAGACAAGACCGGACAAGACCGGACAAGACCGGACAAGACCAGACAAGACCGGACAAGACCGGACAAGACCGGACAAGACCCAGACAAGACCGGACAAGACCCAGACAACACCGGACAAGACCGGACAAGACCGGACAAGACCGGACAAGACCGGACAAGACCCAGACAAGACCGGACAAGACCCAGACAAGACCGGACAAGACCGGACAAGACCCAGAAAAGAACGGAAAAGACCGGACAAGACCCAGACAAGACCGGACAAGACCCAGACAAGACCGGACAAGACCCAGACAAGACCGGACAAGACCGGACAAGACCCAGACAAGACCGGACAAGACCGGACAAGACCCAGACAAGACCGGACAACACCGGACAAGACCAAGACAAGACCGGACAAGACCGGACAAGACCCATACAAGACCGGACAAGACCGGACAAGACACAGACGAGACCGGACAAGACCGGACAAGACCCAGACAAGACCGGACAAGACCCAGACAAGACCGGACAAGACCGGACAAGACCGGACAAGACCCAGACAAGACCGGACAAGACCGGACAAGACCCAGACAAGACCGGACAAGACCGGACAAGACCCAGACAAGACCGGACAAGACCGGACAAGACCCAGACAAGACCGGACAAGTCCGGACAAGACCCAGACAAGACCGGACAAGACCGGACAAGACCCAGACAAGACAGGACAAGACCGGACAAGAACCAGACAAGACCGGACAAGACCCAGTCAAGACCCAGTCAAGACCGGACAAGACCGGACAAGACCCAGACATGACCGGACAAGAACGGACAAGACCCAGACAAGACCGGACAAGACCGGACAAGAACCAGACAAGACCGGTCAAGACCCAGATAAGACCGGACAAGACCCAGACAAGACCGGACAAGACCGGACAAGACCCAGACAAGACCGGACAAGACACAGACAAGACCGGACAAGACCGGACAAGACCGGACAAGACCCAGACAAGACCGGACAAGACCCAGACAAGACCGGACAAGACCGGACAAGACCGGACAAGACCCAGACAAGACAAGACCGGACAAGACCGGACAAGACCCAGTCAAGACCGGACAAGACCCAGACAAGACCCAGACAAGACCGGACAAGACCGGACAAGACCCAGACAAGACCGGACAAGACCGGACAAGACCCAGACAAGACCGGACAAGACCCTGACAAGACCGGACAAGACCGGACAAGAACCAGACAACACCGGACAAGACCGGACAAGACCGGACAAGAACCAGACAAGACCGGACAAGACCGGACAAGACCCAGACAAGACCGGAAAAGACCGGACAAGACCCGGACAAGACCGGACAAGACCCAGACAAGACCGGACAAGACCCAGACAAGACCGGACAAGACCGGACAAGACCCAGACAAGACCGGACAAGACCGGACAAGACCCAGACAAGACCGGACAAGACCGGACAAGACCCAGACAAGATCGGACAAGACCGGACAAGACCGGACAAGACCCAGACAAGACCGGACAAGACCCAAACAACACCGGACAAGACCGGACAAGACCGGACAAGACCCAGACAAGACCGGACAAGACCGGACAAGACCCAGACAAGACCGGACAAGACCCAGACAAGACCGGACAAGACCGGACAAGACACAGACAAGACCGGACAAGAACGGACAAGACCCAGACAAGACCGGACAAGACCCAGACAAGACCGGACAAGACCGGACAAGACACAGACAAGACCGGACAAGAACGGACAAGACCCAGACAAGACCGGACAAGACCCAGACAAGACCGGACAAGACCGGACAAGACCGGACAAGACCCAGACAAGACCGGACAAGACCGGACAAGACCCAGACAAGACCGGACAAGACCGGACAAGACCGGACAAGACCCAGACAAGACCGGATAAGACCCAGACAAGACCGGACAAGACCCAGACAAGACCGGACAAGACCGGACGAGACCCAGACAAGACCGGACAAGACCGGACAAGACACAGACAAGACCGGACAAGACCGGACAAGACCCAGACAAGACCGGACAAGACCGGACAAGACCCAGACAAGACAGGACAAGACCGGACAAGACACAGACAAGACCGGACAAGACCGGACAAGACCGGACAAGACCGGACAAGACCCAGACAAGACCGGACAAGACCGGACAAGACCCAGACAAGACCGGACAAGACCGGACAAGACCCAGACAAGACCGGACAAGACCCAGACAAGACCGGACAAGACCGGACAAGACCCAGACAAGACCGGACAAGACCAGACAAGACCCAGACAAGACCGGACAAGACCGGACAAGACCCAGACAAGACCCGGACAAGACCCAGACAAGACCGGACAAGACCCAGACAAGACCGGACAAGACCGGACAAGACCCTGACAAGACCGGACAAGACCGGACAAGACCCAGACAAGACCGGACAAGACCGGACAAGACCCAGACAAGACCGGATAAGACCGGACAAGACACAGACGAGACCGGAAAAGACCGGACAAGACCCAGACAAGACCGGACAAGACCCAGACAAGACCGGACAAGACCGGACAAGACCGGACAAGACCCAGACAAGACCGGACAAGACCGGACAAGACCCAGACAAGACCGGACAAGACCGGACAAGACCCAGACAAGACCGGACAAGACCGGAGAAGACCCAGACAAGACCGGACAAGACCGGACAAGACCCAGACAAGACCGGACAAGAATGGACAAGACCCAGACAAGACAGGACAAGACCGGACAAGAACCAGACAAGACCGGACAAGACCCAGTCAAGACCCAGTCAAGACCGGACAAGACCGGACAAGACCCAGACATGACCGGACAAGACCGGACAAGACCCAGACAAGACCGGACAAGACCGGACAAGAACCAGACAAGACCGGACAAGACCCAGATAAGACCGGACAAGACCCAGACAAGACCGGACAAGACCGGACAAGACCCAGACAAGACCGGACAAGACACAGACAAGACCGGACAAGACCGGACAAGACCGGACAAGACCCAGACAAGACCGGACAAGACCCAGACAAGACCGGACAAGACCGGACAAGACCCAGACAAGACCCGGACAAGACCCAGACAAGACCGGACAAGACCCAGACAAGACCGGACATGACCGGACAAGACCCTGACAAGACCGGACAAGACCGGACAAGACCCAGACAAGACCGAGCAAGACCGGACAAGACCCAGACAAGACCGGACAAGACCGGACAAGACACAGACGAGACCGGACAAGACCGGACAAGACCCAGACAAGACCGGACAAGACCGGACAAGACCCAGACAAGACCGGACAAGACCGGACAAGACCCAGACAAGACCGGACAAGAACGGACAAGACCCAGACAAGACCGGACAAGACCGGACAAGACCCAGACAAGACAGGACAAGACCGGACAAGACCCAGACAAGACCGGACAAGACCGGACAAGACCCAGACAAGACCCGGACAAGACCCAGACAAGACCGGACAAGACCCAGACAAGACCGGACAAGACCGGACAAGACCCTGACAAGACCGGACAAGACCGGACAAGACCCAGACAAGACCGGACAAGACCGGACAAGACCCAGACAAGACCGGACAAGACCGGACAAGACACAGACGAGACCGGACAAGACCGGACAAGACCCAGACAAGACCGGACAAGACCGGACAAGACCCAGACAAGACCGGACAAGACCCAGACAAGACCGGACAAGACCGGACAAGACCCAGACAAGACCGGACAAGACCGGACAAGACCCAGACAAGACCGGACAAGACCGGACAAGACCCAGACAAGACAGGACAAGACCGGACAAGAACCAGACAAGACAGGACAAGACCCAGTCAAGACCCAGTCAAGACCGGACAAGACCGGACAAGACCCAGACATGACCGGACAAGACCGGACAAGACCCAGACAAGACCGGACAAGACCGGACAAGAACCAGACAAGACCGGTCAAGACCCAGATAAGACCGGACAAGACCCAGACAAGACCGGACAAGACCGGACAAGACCCAGACAAGACCGGACAAGACACAGACAAGACCGGACAAGACCGGACAAGACCGGACAAGACCCAGACAAGACCGGACAAGACCCAGACAAGACCGGACAAGACCGGACAAGACCGGACAAGACCCAGACAAGACAAGACCGGACAAGACCGGACAAGACCCAGTCAAGACCGGACAAGACCCAGACAAGACCGGACAAGACCGGACAAGACCCAGACAAGACCGGACAAGACCGGACAAGACCCAGACAAGACCGGACAAGACCCTGACATGACCGGACAAGACCGGACAAGAACCAGACAACACCGGACAAGACCGGACAAGACCGGACAAGAACCAGACAAGACCGGACAAGACCGGACAAGACCCAGACAAGACCGGAAAAGACCGGACAAGACCCGGACAAGACCGGACAAGACCCAGACAAGACCGGACAAGACCCAGACAAGACCGGACAAGACCCAGACAAGACCGGACAAGACCGGACAAGACCCAGACAAGACCGGACAAGACCGGACAAGACCCAGACAAGACCGGACAAGACCGGACAAGACCCAGACAAGATCGGACAAGACCGGACAAGACCGGACAAGACCCAGACAAGACCGGACAAGACCCAAACAACACCGGACAAGACCGGACAAGACCGGACAAGACCCAGACAAGACCGGACAAGACCGGACAAGACCCAGACAAGACCGGACAAGACCCAGACAAGACCGGACAAGACCGGACAAGACACAGACAAGACCGGACAAGACCGGACAAGACCCAGACAAGACCGGACAAGACACAGACAAGACCGGACAAGACCGGACAAGACCGGACAAGACCCAGACAAGACCGGACAAGACCGGACAAGACCCAGACAAGACCGGACAAGACCGGACAAGACCGGACAAGACCCAGACAAGACCGGACAAGACCGGACAAGACCCAGACAAGACCGGACAAGACCCAGACAAGACCGGACAAGACCGGACGAGACCCAGACAAGACCGGACAAGACCGGACGAGATCCAGACAAGACCGGACAAGACCGGACAAGACCCAGACAACACCAGGACAAGACCGGACAAGACCCAGACAAGGCCGGACAAGACCGGACAAGACCCAGACAAGACCGGACAAAACCGGACAAGACCCAGACATGACCGGACAAGACCGGACAAGACACAGACAAGACCGGCCAAGACCGGACAAGACCCAGACAAGACCGGACAAGAACGGACAAGACCCAGACAAGACAGGACAAGACCGGACAAGACCCAGACAAGACCGGACAAGACCGGACAAGACCGGACAAGACCGGACAAGACCCAGACAAGACCGGACAAGACCGGACAAGACCCAGACAAGACCGGACAAGACCAGACAAGACCCAGACAAGACCGGACAAGACCGGACAAGACCCAGACAAGACCCGGACAAGACCCAGACAAGACCGGACAAGACCCAGACAAGACCGGACAAGACCGGACAAGACCCTGACAAGACCGGACAAGACCGGACAAGACCCAGACAAGACCGGACAAGACCGGACAAGACCCAGACAAGACCGGACAAGACCGGACAAGACACAGACGAGACCGGACAAGACCGGACAAGACCCAGACAAGACCGGACAAGACCCAGACAAGACCAGACAAGACCGGACAAGACCGGACAAGACCCAGACAAGACCGGACAAGACCGGACAAGACCCAGACAAGACCGGACAAGACCGGACAAGACCCAGACACGACCGGACAAGACCGGAGAAGACCCAGACAAGACCGGACAAGACCGGACAAGACCCAGACAAGACCGGACAAGAACGGACAAGACCCAGACAAGACAGGACAAGACCGGACAAGAACCAGACAAGACCGGACAAGACCCAGTCAAGACCCAGTCAAGACCGGACAAGACCGGACAAGACCCAGACATGACCGGACAAGACCGGACAAGACCCAGACAAGACCGGACAAGACCGGACAAGAACCAGACAAGACCGGACAAGACCCAGATAAGACCGGACAAGACCCAGACAAGACCGGACAAGACCGGACAAGACCCAGACAAGACCGGACAAGACACAGACAAGACCGGACAAGACCGGACAAGACCGGACAAGACCCAGACAAGACCGGACAAGACCCAGACAAGACCGGACAAGACCGGACAAGACCCAGACAAGACCCGGACAAGACCCAGACAAGACCGGACAAGACCCAGACAAGACCGGACATGACCGGACAAGACCCTGACAAGACCGGACAAGACCGGACAAGACCCAGACAAGACCGAGCAAGACCGGACAAGACCCAGACAAGACCGGACAAGACCGGACAAGACACAGACGAGACCGGACAAGACCGGACAAGACCGGACAAGACCCAGACAAGGCCGGACAAGACCGGACAAGACCCAGACAAGACCGGACAAGACCGGACAAGACCCAGACAAGACCGGACAAGACCGGACAAGACCCAGACAAGACCGGACAAGACCGGACAAGACCCAGACAAGACAGGACAAGACCGGACAAGACCCAGACAAGACCGGACAAGACCGGACAAGACCCAGACAAGACCCGGACAAGACCCAGACAAGACCGGACAAGACCCAGACAAGACCGGACAAGACCGGACAAGACCCTGACAAGACCGGACAAGACCGGACAAGACCCAGACAAGACCGGACAAGACCGGACAAGACCCAGAAAAGACCGGACAAGACCGGACAAGACACAGACGAGACCGGACAAGACCGGACAAGACCCAGACAAGACCGGACAAGACCGGACAAGACCCAGACAAGACCGGACAAGACCGGACAAGACCCAGACAAGACCGGACAAGACCGGACAAGACCCAGACAAGACCGGACAAGACCGGACAAGACCCAGACAAGACAGGACAAGACCGGACAAGAACCAGACAAGACCGGACAAGACCCAGTCAAGACCCAGTCAAGACCGGACAAGACCGGACAAGACCCAGACATGACCGGACAAGACCGGACAAGACCCAGACAAGACCGGACAAGACCCAGACAAGACCGGACAAGACCGGACGAGACCCAGACAAGACCGGACAAGACCGGACGAGATCCAGACAAGACCGGACAAGACCGGACAAGACCCAGACAACACCAGGACAAGACCGGACAAGACCCAGACAAGGCCGGACAAGACCGGACAAGACCCAGACAAGACCGGACAAAACCGGACAAGACCCAGACATGACCGGACAAGACCGGACAAGACACAGACAAGACCGGCCAAGACCGGACAAGACCCAGACAAGACCGGACAAGACCGGACAAGACCCAGACAAGACAGGACAAGACCGGACAAGACCCAGACAAGACCGGACAAGACCGGACAAGACCGGACAAGACCGGACAAGACCCAGACAAGACCGGACAAGACCGGACAAGACCCAGACAAGACCGGACAAGACCGGACAAGACCCAGACAAGACCGGACAAGACCCAGACAAGACCGGACAAGACCGGACAAGACCCAGACAAGACCGGACAAGACCAGACAAGACCCAGACAAGACCGGACAAGACCGGACAAGACCCAGACAAGACCCGGACAAGACCCAGACAAGACCGGACAAGACCCAGACAAGACCGGACAAGACCGGACAAGACCCTGACAAGACCGGACAAGACCGGACAAGACCCAGACAAGACCGGACAAGACCGGACAAGACCCAGACAAGACCGGACAAGACCGGACAAGACCGGACAAGACACAGACGAGACCGGACAAGACCGGACAAGACCCAGACAAGACCGGACAAGACCCAGACAAGACCGGACAAGACCGGACAAGACCGGACAAGACCCAGACAAGACCGGACAAGACCGGACAAGACCCAGACAAGACCGGACAAGACCGGACAAGACCCAGACACGACCGGACAAGACCGGAGAAGACCCAGACAAGACCGGACAAGACCGGACAAGACCCAGACAAGACCGGACAAGAACGGACAAGACCCAGACAAGACAGGACAAGACCGGACAAGAACCAGACAAGACCGGACAAGACCCAGTCAAGACCCAGTCAAGACCGGACAAGACCGGACAAGACCCAGACATGACCGGACAAGACCGGACAAGACCCAGACAAGACCGGACAAGACCGGACAAGAACCAGACAAGACCGGACAAGACCCAGATAAGACCGGACAAGACCCAGACAAGACCGGACAAGACCGGACAAGACCCAGACAAGACCGGACAAGACACAGACAAGACCGGACAAGACCGGACAAGACCGGACAAGACCCAGACAAGACCGGACAAGACCCAGACAAGACCGGACAAGACCGGACAAGACCCAGACAAGACCCGGACAAGACCCAGACAAGACCGGACAAGACCCAGACAAGACCGGACATGACCGGACAAGACCCTGACAAGACCGGACAAGACCGGACAAGACCCAGACAAGACCGAGCAAGACCGGACAAGACCCAGACAAGACCGGAAAAGACCGGACAAGACACAGACGAGACCGGACAAGACCGGACAAGACCGGACAAGACCCAGACATGACCGGACAAGACCGGACAAGACCCAGACAAGACCGGACAAGACCGGACAAGACCCAGACAAGACCGGACAAGACCGGACAAGACCCAGACAAGACCGGACAAGACCGGACAAGACCCAGACAAGACAGGACAAGACCGGACAAGACCCAGACAAGACCGGACAAGACCGGACAAGACCCAGACAAGACCCGGACAAGACCCAGACAAGACCGGACAAGACCCAGACAAGACCGGACAAGACCGGACAAGACCCTGACAAGACCGGACAAGACCGGACAAGACCGGACAAGACCCAGACAAGACCGGACAAGACCGGACAAGACCCAGAAAAGACCGGACAAGACCGGACAAGACACAGACGAGACCGGACAAGACCGGACAAGACCCAGACAAGACCGGACAAGACCGGACAAGACCCAGACAAGACCGGACAAGACCGGACAAGACCCAGACAAGACCGGACAAGACCGGACAAGACCCAGACAAGACCGGACAAGACCGGACAAGACCCAGACAAGACAGGACAAGACCGGACAAGAACCAGACAAGACCGGACAAGACCCAGTCAAGACCCAGTCAAGACCGGACAAGACCGGACAAGACCCAGACATGACCGGACAAGACCGGACAAGACCCAGACAAGACCGGACAAGACCGGACAAGAACCAGACAAGACCGGTCAAGACCCAGATAAGACCGGACAAGACCCAGACAAGACCGGACAAGACCGGACAAGACCCAGACAAGACCGGACAAGACACAGACAAGACCGGACAAGACCCAGACAAGACCGGACAAGACCCAGACAAGACCGGACAAGACCGGACAAGACCGGACAAGACCCAGACAAGACAAGACCGGACAAGACCGGACAAGACCCAGTCAAGACCGGACAAGACCCAGACAAGACCGGACAAGACCGGACAAGACCCAGACAAGACCGGACAAGACCGGACAAGACCCAGACAAGACCGGACAAGACCGGACAAGACCCTGACAAGACCGGACAAGACCGGACAAGAACCAGACAACACCGGACAAGACCGGACAAGACCGGACAATAACCAGACAAGACCGGACAAGACCGGACAAGTCCCAGACAAGACCGGACAAGACCGGACAAGACCCAGACAAGACCGGACAAGACCAGACAAGACCCAGACAAGACCGGACAAGACCCAGACAAGACCGGACAAGACCGGACAAGACCCAGACAAGACCCGGACAAGACCCAGACAAGACCGGACAAGACCCAGACAAGACCGGACATGACCGGACAAGACCCTGACAAGACCGGACAAGACCGGACAAGACCCAGACAAGACCGAGCAAGACCGGACAAGACCCAGACAAGACCGGAAAAGACCGGACAAGACACAGACGAGACCGGACAAGACCGGACAAGACCGGACAAGACCCAGACATGACCGGACAAGACCGGACAAGACCCAGACAAGACCGGACAAGACCGGACAAGACCCAGACAAGACCGGACAAGACCGGACAAGACCCAGACAAGACCGGACAAGACCGGACAAGACCCAGACAAGACAGGACAAGACCGGACAAGACCCAGACAAGACCGGACAAGACCGGACAAGACCCAGACAAGACCCGGACAAGACCCAGACAAGACCGGACAAGACCCAGACAAGACCGGACAAGACCGGACAAGACCCTGACAAGACCGGACAAGACCGGACAAGACCGGACAAGACCCAGACAAGACCGGACAAGACCGGACAAGACCCAGAAAAGACCGGACAAGACCGGACAAGACACAGACGAGACCGGACAAGACCGGACAAGACCCAGACAAGACCGGACAAGACCGGACAAGACCCAGACAAGACCGGACAAGACCGGACAAGACCCAGACAAGACCGGACAAGACCGGACAAGACCCAGACAAGACCGGACAAGACCGGACAAGACCCAGACAAGACAGGACAAGACCGGACAAGAACCAGACAAGACCGGACAAGACCCAGTCAAGACCCAGTCAAGACCGGACAAGACCGGACAAGACCCAGACATGACCGGACAAGACCGGACAAGACCCAGACAAGACCGGACAAGACCGGACAAGAACCAGACAAGACCGGTCAAGACCCAGATAAGACCGGACAAGACCCAGACAAGACCGGACAAGACCGGACAAGACCCAGACAAGACCGGACAAGACACAGACAAGACCGGACAAGACCCAGACAAGACCGGACAAGACCCAGACAAGACCGGACAAGACCGGACAAGACCGGACAAGACCCAGACAAGACAAGACCGGACAAGACCGGACAAGACCCAGTCAAGACCGGACAAGACCCAGACAAGACCGGACAAGACCGGACAAGACCCAGACAAGACCGGACAAGACCGGACAAGACCCAGACAAGACCGGACAAGACCGGACAAGACCCTGACAAGACCGGACAAGACCGGACAAGAACCAGACAACACCGGACAAGACCGGACAAGACCGGACAATAACCAGACAAGACCGGACAAGACCGGACAAGTCCCAGACAAGACCGGACAAGACCGGACAAGACCCAGACAAGACCGGACAAGACCAGACAAGACCCAGACAAGACCGAAAAAGACCGGACAAGACCCGGACAAGACCGGACAAGACCCAGACAAGACCGGACAAGACCCAGACAAGACCGGACAAGACCCAGACAAGACCGGACAAGACCGGACAAGACCCAGACAAGACCGGACAAGACCGGACAAGACCCAGACAAGACCGGACAAGACCGGACAAGACCCAGACAAGATCGGACAAGACCGGACAAGACCCAGACAAGACCGGACAAGACCGGACAAGACCCAGACAAGACCGGACAAGACCGAAAAGACCCAGGCAAGACCGGACAAGACCGGACAAGACACAGACAAGACCGGACAAGACCCAGACAAGACCGTACAAGACCCAGACAAGACCGGACAAGACCGGACAAGACCGGACAAGACCCAGACAAGACCGGACAAGACCGGACAAGACCCAGACAAGACCAGACAAGACCGGACAAGACCGGACAAGACCCAGACAAGACCGGACAAGACCCAGACAAGACCGGACAAGACCCAGACAAGACCGGACAAGACCGGACAAGACCGGACGAGACCCAGACAAGTCCGGACAAGACCGGACGAGACCCAGACAAGACCGGACAAGACCGGACAAGACCCAGACAACACCGGACAAGACCGGACAAGAACCAGACAAGACCGGACAAGACCGGACAAGACCCAGACAAGACCGGACAAGACCGGACAAGACCCAGACAAGACCGGACAAGACCGGACAAGACACAGACAAGACCGGACTAGACCCAGACAAGACCGGACAAGACCGGACAAGACCGGACAAGACCCAGACAAGACCGGACAAGACCGGACAAGACCCAGACAAGACCGGACAAGACCCAGACAAGGCCGGACAAGACCAGACAAGACCCAGACAAGACCGGACAAGACCCGGACAAGACCGGACAAGACCGGACGTGAACCAGACAAGACCCAGACAAGACCCAGACAAGACCGGACAAGACCGGACATGACCCAGACAAGACCCAGACAAGACCGGACAAGACCGGACAAGACCGGACAAGACCGGACAAGACCCAGACAAGACCTGACAAGACCGGACAAGACCCAGACAAGACCGGACAAGACCCGACAAGACCGGACAAGACCCAGACAAGACCGGACAAGATCCAGACAAGACCGGACAAGACTGGACAAGACCCAGACAAGACCGGACAAGAACGGACAAGACCCAGACAAGACCGGACAAGACCCAGACAAGACCGGACAAGACCCAGACAAGACCGGACAAGAACCAGACAAGACCGGACAAGACCGGACAAGACCCAGACAAGACCGGACAAGACCGGACAAGACCCAGACAACACCGGACAAGACCCAGACAACACCGGACAAGACCGGACAAGACCCAGACAAGACCGGACAAGACCGTAAAAGACCCAGACAAGACCGGACAAGACCGGACAAGACCCAGACAAGACCGGACAAGACCCAGACAAGACCGGACAAGACCCAGACAAGACCAGACAAGACCCAGACAAGACCGGACAAGACCCAGACAAGACCGGACAAGACCCAGACAAGACCGGACAAGACCCAGACAAGACCGGACAAGACCCAGACAACACCGGACAAGACCCAGACAAGACCGGACAAGACCCAGACAACACCGGACAAGACCGGACAAGACCGGACAAGACCGGACAAGACCCGGACAAGACCCGGACAAGACCCGGACAAGACCGGACAAGACCCGACAAGACCCAGACAAGACCCAGACAAGACCGGACAAGACCGGACAAGACCGGACAAGACCCAGACAAGACCGGACAAGACCGGACAAGACCGGACAAGACCCAGACAAGACCGGACAAGACCGGACAAGACCCAGACAAGACCGGACATGACCCAGACAAGACCCAGACAAGACCGGACAAGACCGGACAAGACCGGACAAGACCGGACAAGACCCAGACAAGACCTGACAAGACCGGACAAGACCCAGACAAGACCGGACAAGACCCGACAAGACCGGACAAGACCCAGACAAGACCGGACAAGATCCAGACAAGACCGGACAAGACCGGACAAGACCCAGACAAGACCGGACAAGAACGGACAAGACCCAGACAAGACCGGACAAGACCCAGACAAGACCGGACAAGACCCAGACAAGACCGGACAAGAACCAGACAAGACCGGACAAGACCGGACAAGACCCAGACAAGACCGGACAAGACCGGACAAGACCCAGACAACACCGGACAAGACCCAGACAACACCGGACAAGACCGGACAAGACCCAGACAAGACCGGACAAGACCGTAAAAGACCCAGACAAGACCGGACAAGACCGGACAAGACCCAGACAAGACCGGAGAAGACCCAGACAAGACCGGACAAGACCCAGACAAGACCAGACAAGACCCAGACAAGACCGGACAAGACCCAGACAAGACCGGACAAGACCCAGACAAGACCGGACAAGACCCAGACAACACCGGACAAGACCCAGACAAGACCGGACAAGACCCAGACAACACCGGACAAGACCGGACAAGACCGGACAAGACCCGGACAAGACCCGGACAAGACCCGGACAAGACCGGACAAGACCCGACAAGACCCAGACAAGACCCAGACAAGACCGGACAAGACCGGACAAGACCGGACAAGACCCAGACAAGACCGGACAAGACCCAGACAAGACCGGACAAGACCGGACAAGACCCAGACAAGACCGGACAAGACCGAGACAAGACCCAGACAAGACCGGACAAGACCCAGACAAGACCGGACAAGACCGAGACAAGACCCAGACAAGACCGGACAAGACCGGACAAGACCGGACAAGACCGGACAAGACCGGACAAGACCCAGACAAGTCCGGACCACCTGAGGGTTCTGCAAGAACAGAGCCGACCCCATAAGGATATCAGGAAGCAGTGCAAGATATTGATAACAAGGCCCAGACTCTGCACCACCTGAGGGTTCTGCAAGAACAGAGCCGACCCCATAAGGGTATCAGGAGGCAGGGTGAGATAATGACACAATGTGTAAAACCGGCAAATCCCACCCAGGAAACATTGCAAAAATTGGCATCTAATGCTGGAACGTGGGTAAAGCCAAACAAACACGACATATTTTAAATGAACATTACCAAAACAGCCTGTGATATGCCCTTGACAAAGGAAAGGCCAAACCTCACCAGAAAAGAGAGGGAGACCATGGCAGAGCTGAGGGATAAAAATGAGATTGTGATAAAACCAGCAGACAAGGGGAGCAGTAGGGATACAAATTAATGTCAATATGGGGCCTGCTCCCACTGGGTAATAGACAAAAACATAGAACAGGGTGACAGGAGAGACCGGATAGCACAGAGGATAACCTGTGAGCAAAATAATGGGGTGTATGCAGTTTAATGTAAGGAGTGTAACTTACTGTACATAGGCGAAACAGGTAACAGCCTCAGAATCAGCCTGACAGGACACCTCAGCAACACATAAAGTCCATACCCAGTAGTTGACACTCCCAGCAGCACGGGACCCAGTCCCTAGAGATCATGGGCCTAGAAACAAACATAAATTAGTCAACCGGGTGTCGGAAGAGGGCAGAGGGGATATGGATTGAAGCGTTAGACGCGAGAGGCCAAGGGCCTCAACCAAGCATAAACTCAAACTCAGGGTGGACCCTGACTGACTCCTAAAAATCTACAGAAGGGCAAGTGCAAAGGTCAACAGATTTGTACGAGGGTGATGAGACCGTGGGCCAGAGCAAAGTGGCAGTACATGGTGAAAAGGAATCTCCAGGCAGAGATCATTGAGCACCAGAGGGCATTTTGTCCCACTGTCCGATAAATCACAACCTAACCTTAGCAGTGACACGGGCCTCATCACCTTTACAAATCAAAACCGCAGGAGGAGCAAGCCACAAAAAAGATTCAAACGGAGTCAGGAGGGTGAAACCCAATCCAAGGGGGAATATAATGTAAGGGTACCAGCCTAGATAGTGAGGATTGAAATAATCACAGGCTCCGATTTATGCAATCCGTCAAACCTAAAAACAACTTTAGGATAGAATAGCAGGGAGAACCACACAGGGTGCCAACAACCCAAAAGACCCCTGACACCTACTCCTACCTCACAAGGATAGATGATACCCTCACCCCGGAGGGGGTCCCTATGCACCCTTCCCCACCCATAAACCTAACCCTAACACCGGACTGCACCGGACCACCCCAAACAGTCCCCCAAAAACCCTAGGCACCCACCCTCAAACCCCAGCAAGGTAGACGGCATGCCAGAGATGGCCAATGTGCCCACCCCCCAAACCTAACCCTAACACGGAACGGCACTGGATCACCCCAAACAGCCCCAAAAAGACCCTTGGCACCTACCCTCAACTCAACAAAGATAGGAAATAACCCCCACCCACAGAATCTAACCCTAACATCGGGTTGCATAGGACCTCCCCAAACAACCCAAAAGACCCCCAAAAGAGGATCTTAAACCTTTGTAAATAGATGATCCATCCGAGTACCCTCTAGACCCAGAGACCCCCCACCCCATCACACCTGGAACACACCTAGCTCCCCCAGAAAAGACGGACAATTGAAGGGAGTGATAGGACCCTTACACACTCACAACACGATACCCACTCCCGCCTCAGCCCACCTCAGAGACCCCCCCCCACCACACAACGGCCACTAGCTCCACACAGACCAGGTGCAGGTTTGCAAAGCCCACTCACTCACAACAAAGACTTTCAGAACATGATAAAGACAGGAGGCCAGAGGAATGCTGAAAACATTAACATCAGATAAAACAGCAGGAGGCCAGGAACACAAACAATCAAACAAACACAAAGAATAGGGATGACATCAACAGTCCCAACCAAAGTGACCAGTCCCAAGTCAGCAGATGGAAAGGACATACCCAGAAAGGGAGGGATTTTCAACCCACCCTTTAAAACTCCCCACCGACCAGTAGTAGTTATTGATTTTTCCCTGATGAAGCTACAGCAAGAGCGAAACTGGAGGCTTGTTACCCAGTCACCGGTCCCAGGACTCAGCACATGGGAGGAGTAAATCCAGAAAGGTAGGGACATCAACCTACCCTTTAAAACCCCTTATCGGCTAGAAGTTGAGTAGAGCTGCGAGTTGAGCTGCAAGTTTAAAACAGGAGGGTATGGAACTGAGGGGGGTGTACCTGGGACGCCAGGTTTCACCGTTGAGCCCTCTGGAGACGTTGTGGGCTTATCAATGAAACGTCGAGGAAGGAGGGTACCCACCTGATGACCCAGATGACGTACCTACCCTACCTTTCACCAGGGAAAAGTTCAGCAAGTGGTCTCCGTAAGCCGGAAAAAACCAAAGACTTGTGGAGCACCTGGGTGTAAACTGTACTAGAGATATTTGATGTTTATAGTTTACTGCACTAGTATTGCATTGTAGAAACTGTACTAGAGATACTTGATGTTTATAGTTTACTGCAGTAGTATTGCATTGTACTAACTGAGCCAGAAATGAGTAATTACATGCAGAGGGGAGGGGATGAGTGTGATTGTTTAACAACAGTATTAATGTGAATCATGACCAGCACAGGAGTCAACCGAGACCGAGAGATTCCTTTGCAGTCGCAGGCAGAGTTATTTATAAAGTGGCCCAGACTCTGCACCACCTGAGGGTTCTGCAAGAACAGAGCCGACCCCATAAGGGCATCAGGAAGCAGGGTAAGATATTTATAACAAGGCCCATACTCTGCACCACCTGAGGGTTTTGTAACAGAGCCGACCCCATAAGGGCATCGGGAAGCAGGGTAAGATATTGATAACAAGGCCCAGACTCTGCACCACCTGAGGGTTCTGCAAGAACAGAGCCGACCCCATAAAGGCATCAGGAAGCAGGTTAAGATATTGATAACAAGGCCCAGACTCTGCACCACCTGAGGGTTCTGCAAGAACAGAGCCGACCCCATAAGGGCATCAGGAAGCAGGTTAAGATATTGATAACAAGGCCCAGACTCTGCACCACCTGAGGGTATTGCAAGAACAGAGCCGACCCCATAAGGGCATCAGGAAGCAGGGCAAGATATTGATAAAATGGCCCAGGCTCTGCACCACCTGAGGGTTCTGCAAGAACAGAGCCGACCCCATAAGGGTATCAGGAAGCAGTGTAAGATATTGATAACAAGGCCCAGACTCTGCACCAGCTGAGGGTTCTGCAAGAACAGAGCCGACCCCATAAGGGCATCAGGAAGCAGGGTAAGATGTTGATAAAATGGCCCAGACTCTGCACCACCTGAGGGTTCTGCAAGAACAGAGCCGACCCCATAAGGGCATCAGGAAGCAGGGCAAGATGTTGATAAAATGGCCCAGACTCTGCACCACCTGAGGGTTCTGCAAGAACAGAGCCGACCCCATAAGGGTATCAGGAGGCAGGGTGAGATAATGACACAATTTGTAAAACCGGCAAATCCCACCCAGGAAACATTGCAAAAATTGGCCTCTAATGCTGGAACGTGGGTAAAGCCAAACAAACACGACACATTTTAAATGAACATTACCAAAACAGCCTGTGATATGTCCATGACAAAGGAAAGGCCAAACCTCAACAGAAAAGTGAGGGAGACCATGGCAGAGCTGAGGGATAAAAATGAGATTGTGATAAAACCAGCAGACAAGGGGAGCAGTAGGGATACAAATTAATGTCAATATGGGGCCTGCTCCCACTGGGTAATAGACAAAAACATAGAACAGGGTGACAGGAGAGACCGGACAGCACAGAGGATAACCTGTGAGCAAAATAATGGGGTGTATGCAGTTTAATGTAAGGAGTGTAACTTACTGTACATAGGCGAAACAGGTAACAGCCTCAGAGTCAGCCTGACAGGACACCTCAGCAACACATAAAGTCCATACCCAGTAGTTGACACTCCCAGCAGCACGGGACCCAGTCCCTAGAGATCATGGGCCTAGAAACAAACATAAATTGGTCAACCGGGTGTCGGAAGAGGGCAGAGGGGATATGGATTGAAGCGTTAGACGCGAGAGGCCAAGGGCCTCAACCAAGCATAAACTCAAACTTAGGGTGGACCCTGACTGACTCATAAAAATCTACAGAAGAGCAAGTGCAAAGGTCAACAGATTTGTACGAGGGTGATGAGACCGTGGGCCAGAGCAAAGTGGCAGTACATGGTGAAAAGGAATCTCCAGGCAGAGATCATTGAGCACCAGAGGGCATTTTGTCCCACTGTCCGATAAATCACAACCTAACCCTAACCCTAACCCTAACCCTATCCCTAACCCTAACCCTAACCCTTAACCCTCACCCTTAACCCTCACCCTTAACCCTCACCCTTAACCCTCACCCTTAACCCTCACCCCTAACACTCACCCTTAACCCTTAACACTCACCCTTAACCCTCACCCTTAACTCTCACCCATATCCCTCACCCTTATCCCTCACCCTTAACCCTCACCCTTAACCCTCACCCTTAACCCTCACCCTTAACCATCACCCTTAACTCTCACCCTTAACCCTAACCCTTAACCCTCACCCTTAACCCTCACCCATAACCCTCACCCTTAACTCTCACCCTTAACCCTCACCCTTAACCATCACCCTTAACCCTCACCCTTAACCCTCACCCTTAACCCTCACCCTTAACCCTCACCCTTAACCCTCACCCTTAACCCTCACATTTAACTCTCACCCTTAATCCTTAACCCTCGCCCTTAACACTCACCCTCAACCCTCACACTTAACCCTCACCCTTAACCCCCACCCTTAACCCTCACCCTTAACCCTCACCCTTAACCATTAACCCTCACCCTTAACCCTCACCATTAACCCTCACCCTTAACCTTCACCCTTAACCCTTATCCCTCACCCTTAACCCTCACCCTTAACCCTCACCCTTAACCGTCACCTTTACCTCTCACCCTTAATCCTTAACCCTCACCCTTAACCCTCACCCTTAACCCTCACCATTAACCCTCACCCTTAACCCTCACCCTTAAACCTCACCCTTAACCCTTAACCCTCACCCTTAACCCTCACCCTTAACCCTCACCCTTAACCCTCACCCTTAACCCTCACCCTTAACCCTCACCCATAACCCTCACCCTTATCCCTCACCCTTAACCGTCACCCTTAACCCTCACCCTTAACGCTCACCCTTATCCCTCACCTTTAACCATCACCCTTAACCCTCACCCTTAACCCTCACCCTTAACCATCACCCTTAACCCTCACCCTTAAAGTCACCCTTAACCCTCACCCTTAACCCTCACCCTTAACCCTCACCGTTAACCCTTAACCCTCACCCTTAACCATCACCCTTAACCCTCACCCTTAACCCTCACCCTTAACCCTCACCCTTAACCATCACCGTTAACCCTCACACTTAACCATCACCCTTAACCCTCAACCTTTAACCCTTACCCTTAACCCTCACCCTTAACCTGCAAAATTAACCCTCACCCTTAACCTTCACACTTCACCCTCACCCTTAACTCTCACCCATAACCCTCATCCTTAACCCTCACCCTTAACCCTCACCCTTAACCCTTAACCCTGACCCTTAACCCTCACCCTTAACCCTCACACTTAACCCTAACCCTTAACCCTCACCCTTAACCCTCACGCTTAACACTTAACCCTCACCCTTAACCCTCACCTTTAACCCTTAACCCTCACCGTTAACCCTCACCCTTAACGCTCACCCTTAATCCTCTCCCTAAACCCTTAACCCTCGCCCTTAACCCTACCCCTTAACCCTCACCCTTAACCCTCAACCTTAACCCTCACCTTTAACCCTCACCCTTAACCCTCACCCTTAACCCTCACCCTTAACCCTCACCCTTAACCCTCACCCTTAACCATCACCCTTAACCCTCACCCTTAACCCTCACCCTTAACACTCACCCTTAACCCTTAACCCTCACCCTTAACCCTCACCCTTAACCCTCACCCATAACCCTCACCCTTACCCCTCACCCTTAACCCTCACCCTTAACCCTCACGCTTAACCCTCACCCTTAACCCTCACCCTTAACCCTCACCCTTAACCCTCACCCTTAATCCTCACCCTTAACCCTTAACCCTCACCCTTAACCCTCACCATTAACCCTCACCCTTAACCCTCACCCTTAACCCTCACCCTTAACCCTCACCCTTAACCCTCACCGTTAATCGTCACCCTTAACCCTCACCCTTAACCCTCACCATTAACCCTCACCCTTACACTTAACCCTCACCCTTAACACTCTCCCTTAACCCACACCCTTAACCATCACCCTTAACCCTTAACCCTCACCCTTAACCCTCACCCTTAACCCTCACACTAACCCTCACCTTTAACCCTCACCCTTAACCCTCACCCTTAAACCTCACCCTTAACCCTCACACTTAACCCTCACCCTTATCACTCACCCTTAACCCTCACCCTTAACACTCACCCATAACCCTCACCCTTAATCCTCACCCTTAACCCTTAACCGTCACCCTTAACCCTCACCATTAACCCTCACCCTTAACCCTCACCCTTAACCCTCACCTTTAACCCTCACCCTTAAACCATAACCCTCACCCGGAACCCTCACCCTTAACTCTCACCCTTAACCCTCACCCTCAACCCTCACCCTTAACCCTCACCCTTAACCCTCACCCTTAACCCTTAACCCTCACCCTTAACCCTCACCCTTAACCCTTAACCCTTAACCCTCACCCTTAACCCTCACCCTTAACCCTCACCCTTACCCTTAACCTTCACGCTTAACCATCACCCTTAACCCTCACCCTTAACCCTCACACTTAACCCTCACCCTTAATCCTCACCCTTAGCCCTTAACCCTCACCCATAACCCTCACCCTTAACCCTTAACCCTCACCCATAACCCTCACCCTTAACCCTCACCCTTAACCCTTACCCTCAATTCTCACCCTTAATCCTCACCCTTACCCCTCACCCTTTACCCTCACCCTTAACCCTCACCCTTAACCCTCACCCTTAACCCTTAACCTTCACCCTTAACTCTCACCCTTAACACTTAACCCTCACCCGTAACCCTCACCCTTAACCCTTAACCCTCACCCTTATCCCTCACCCTTAACCCTCACCCTTAACCCTCACCCTTAGCCCTCACCCTTAACCCTCACCCTTAACCCTGACCCTTAACCCTCACCCTTAACCCTTAACCCTGACCCTTAACCCTCACCCTTAACCCTCACACTTAACCCTAACCCTTAACCCTCACCCTTAACCCTCACGCTTAACACTTAACCCTCACCCTTAACCCTCACCTTTAACCCTTAACCCTCACCGTTAACCCTCACCCTTAACGCTCACCCTTAATCCTCTCCCTAAACCCTTAACCCTCGCCCTTAACCCTACCCCTTAACCCTCACCCTTAACCCTCAACCTTAACCCTCACCTTTAACCCTCACCCTTAACCCTCACCCTTAACCCTCACCCTTAACCCTCACCCTTAACCCTCACCCTTAACCATCACCCTTAACCCTCACCCTTAACCCTCACCCTTAACACTCACCCTTAACCCTTAACCCTCACCCTTAACCCTCACCCTTAACCCTCACCCATAACCCTCACCCTTACCCCTCACCCTTAACCCTCACCCTTAACCCTCACGCTTAACCCTCACCCTTAACCCTCACCCTTAACCCTCACCCTTAACCCTCACCCTTAATCCTCACCCTTAACCCTTAACCCTCACCCTTAACCCTCACCATTAACCCTCACCCTTAACCCTCACCCTTAACCCTCACCCTTAACCCTCACCCTTAACCCTCACCGTTAATCGTCACCCTTAACCCTCACCCTTAACCCTCACCATTAACCCTCACCCTTACACTTAACCCTCACCCTTAACACTCTCCCTTAACCCACACCCTTAACCATCACCCTTAACCCTTAACCCTCACCCTTAACCCTCACCCTTAACCCTCACACTAACCCTCACCTTTAACCCTCACCCTTAACCCTCACCCTTAAACCTCACCCTTAACCCTCACACTTAACCCTCACCCTTATCACTCACCCTTAACCCTCACCCTTAACACTCACCCATAACCCTCACCCTTAATCCTCACCCTTAACCCTTAACCGTCACCCTTAACCCTCACCATTAACCCTCACCCTTAACCCTCACCCTTAACCCTCACCTTTAACCCTCACCCTTAAACCATAACCCTCACCCGGAACCCTCACCCTTAACTCTCACCCTTAACCCTCACCCTCAACCCTCACCCTTAACCCTCACCCTTAACCCTCACCCTTAACCCTTAACCCTCACCCTTAACCCTCACCCTTAACCCTTAACCCTTAACCCTCACCCTTAACCCTCACCCTTAACCCTCACCCTTACCCTTAACCTTCACGCTTAACCATCACCCTTAACCCTCACCCTTAACCCTCACACTTAACCCTCACCCTTAATCCTCACCCTTAGCCCTTAACCCTCACCCATAACCCTCACTCTTAACCCTTAACCCTCACCCATAACCCTCACCCTTAACCCTCACCCTTAACCCTTACCCTCAATTCTCACCCTTAATCCTCACCCTTACCCCTCACCCTTTACCCTCACCCTTAACCCTCACCCTTAACCCTCACCCTTAACCCTTAACCTTCACCCTTAACTCTCACCCTTAACACTTAACCCTCACCCGTAACCCTCACCCTTAACCCTTAACCCTCACCCTTATCCCTCACCCTTAACCCTCACCCTTAACCCTCACCCTTAGCCCTCACCCTTAACCCTCACCCTTAACCCTCACCCTTAACCCTCACCCTTAACCCTTAACCCTCACCCTAAACCCTCACCCTTAACCCTCACCCTTAGCCCTCACCCTTAACCTTCACCCTTAACCCTCACCCTTAACCCTTAACCCTCACCCTTAATCATTACTCTTAACCCTTTATCCTCACCCATAACCCTCACCCTTAACCCTCACCCTTAGCCCTCACCCTTAACCCTCACCCTTAACCCTCACCCTTAACCCTTAACCCTCACCCTAAACCCTCACCCTTAACCCTCACCCTTAGCCCTCACCCTTAATCTTCACCCTTAACCCTCACCCTTAACCCTCACCCTTAACCCTTAACCCTCACCCTTAATCATTACCCTTAACCCTTAACCCTCACCCTTAACCCTCACCCTTAATCCTCACCCTTAACCCTTAACTCTCACCCTTAACCCTCACCATTAACCCTCACCCTTAACCCTCACCCTTAACCCTCACCCTTAACCCTTAACCCTCACCCTTAATCCTCACCCTTAACCCTCACCCTTAACCCTCACACTTAACCCTCACCCTTAACCCTCACCCTTAACCCTCACCCTTGACCCTCACCCTTAACCCTTAAACCTCACCCTTAACTCTCACCCTTAACCCTCACCCTTAACCCTCACCCTTAACCCTCACCCTTAACCCTCAGCCTTAACCCTCACCCTTAACCCTCACCCTTAACCATTAACCCTAAACCTTAACCCTCCCCGTAACCCTCACCCTTAGCCCTCACCCTTAACCCTCACCCTTAACCCTCACCCTTAACCCTCACCCTTAACCCTTAACCCTCACGCTAAACCCTCACCCTTAACCCTCACCCTTAGCCCTCACCCTTAACCCTCACCCTTAACCCTCACCCTTAACCCTCAGCCTTAACCCTTAACCCTCACCCTTAATCCTCACCCTTAACCCTCACCCTTAACCATCACCCTTAACCCTCACACTTAACCCTCACCCTTAACCCTCACCCTTAACCCTCACCCTTGACCCTCACCCTTAACCCTTAAACCTCATCCTTATCCCTCACCCTTAACCCTCACCCTTAACCCTCACCCTTAACCCTCACCCTTAACCCTCACCCTTAACCCTCAGCCTTAACCCTCACCCTTAACCATTAACCCTAAACTTTAACCCTCCCCCTTAACCCTCACCCTTATCCCTCACCCTTAGCCCTCACCCTTAACCTTCACCCTTAACCCTCACCCTTAACCCTTAACCCTCACCCTTAATCATTACTCTTAACCCTTTATCCTCACCCATAACCCTCACCCTTAACCCTCACCCTTAGCCCTCACCCTTAACCCTCACCCTTAACCCTCACCCTTAACCCTTAACCCTCACCCTAAACCCTCACCCTTAACCCTCACCCTTAGCCCTCACCCTTAATCTTCACCCTTAACCCTCACCCTTAACCCTCACCCTTAACCCTCAACCCTCACCCTTAATCATTACCCTTAACCCTTAACCCTCACCCTTAACCCTCACCCTTAATCCTCACCCTTAACCCTTAACTCTCACCCTTAACCCTCACCATTAACCCTCACCCTTAACCCTCACCCTTAACCCTCACCCTTAACCCTTAACCCTCACCCTTAATCCTCACCCTTAACCCTCACCCTTAACCATCACCCTTAACCCTCACACTTAACCCTCACCCTTAACCCTCACCCTTAACCCTCACCCTTGACCCTCACCCTTAACCCTTAAACCTCACCCTTAACCCTCACCCTTAACCCTCACCCTTAACCCTCACCCTTAACCATCACCCTTAACCCTCAGCCTTAACCCTCACCCTTAACCCTCACCCTTAACCATTAACCCTAAACCTTAACCCTCCCCCTTAACCCTCACCCTTAGCCCTCACCCTTAACCCTCACCCTTAACCCTCACCCTTAACCCTCACCCTTAACCCTTAACCCTCACGCTAAACCCTCACCCTTAACCCTCACCCTTAGCCCTCACCCTTAACCCTCACCCTTAACCCTCACCCTTAACCCTCACCCTTAACCCTTAACCCTCACCCTTAATCCTCACCCTTAACCCTCACCCTTAACCATCACCCTTAACCCTCACACTTAACCCTCACCCTTAACCCTCACCCTTAACCCTCACCCTTGACCCTCACCCTTAACCCTTAAACCTCATCCTTAACCCTCACCCTTAACCCTCACCCTTAACCCTCACCCTTAACCCTCACCCTTAACCCTCACCCTTAACCCTCAGCCTTAACCCTCACCCTTAACCCTCACCCTTAACCATTAACCCTAAACTTTAACCCTCCCCCTTAACCCTCACCCTTATCCCTCACCTATAACCCTCACCCTTAACCTTCACCCTTAATCCTCACCCTTAACCCTTAACCCTCACCCTTAACCCTCACCCTTAACCCTGACCCTTAACACTCACCCTTAAACCTCACCCTTAACCCTCACCCGTAACCCTCACCCTTAATCATCACCCTTAACCCTCACCCTTAACCCTCACCTTTAACCCTCACCCTTACCCTTCACCCTTAACCCTCACCCTTAACCCTTAACCCTCACCCTTAACCCTCACCCTTAACCCTCACCCTTAACCCTTAACCCTCACCCTTAACCCTCACCATTAACCCTCACCATTAACCCTCACCCTTAACCCTTAACCTTAACCCTTAACACTCACCCTTAAACCTCACCCTTAACGCTCACCTCACCCTTAACCCTCACCCTTAACACGCACCCTTTACCCTCACCCTTAACCCTCACCCTTAACCCTCACCCTTAACCCTCACCCTTAACCCTCACCCTTAACCCTCACCTTTAACCCTCACCTTTAACCCTCACCCTTAACGCTCACCCTTAATGCTCACCCTTAACGCTCACCCTTAACGCTCACCATTAACCCTCACCGTTAACCCTCACCCTTAACCCTCACCCTTAACCCTCACCCTTAACCCTCACCCTTAACCCTCACCCATAATACTCACCCTTAACCCTTAACCCTCACCCTTAACCCTCACCCTTAACCCTCACCCTTAACCCTCACCATTAACCCTCACCCTTAACCGTCACCCTTAACCCTCACCCTTAACCCTCAGTTAACCCTCACCCTTAACACTCACCCTTAACCCTCTCCCTTAACCCTCACCCTTAACCCTTAAACCTCACCCTTAACCCTCACCCTTAACCCTCACCCTTAACCCTCACCCTTAACCCTCACCCTTAGCCCTCAACCTTAACCCTCACCCTTAACCCTCACCGTTAACCCTCACCCTTAACCCTTAACCCTCACCCTAAACCCTCATCCTTAACCCTCACCCTTAGCCCTCACACTTAACCTTCACCCTTAACCCTCACCCTTAACCCTCACCCTTAACCCTTAACCCTCACCCTTAATCCTTACCCTTAACACTTAATCCTCACCCTTAACCCTCACCCTTAACCATCACCCTTAACCCTCACACTTAACCCTCACCCTTAACCCTCACCCTTAACCCTCACCCTTGATCCTCACCCTTAACCCTTAAACCTCACCCTTAACACTCACCCTTAACCCTCACCCTTAACCATCACCCTTAACCCTTAACCCTCACCCTAAACCCTCACCCTTAACCCTCTCCCTTAACCCTCACCCTTAACCCTTAAACCTCACCCTTAACCCTCACCCTTAACCCTCACCCTTAACCCTCACCCTTAACCCTCACCCTTAGCCCTCTCACTTAACCTTCACCCTTAGCCCTCACCCTTAATCTTCACCCTTAACCCTCACCCTTAACCCTCACCCTTAACCCTCAACCCTCACCCTTAATCATTACCCTTAACCCTTAACCCTCACCCTTAACCCTCACCCTTAATCCTCACCCTTAACCCTTAACTCTCACCCTTAACCCTCACCATTAACCCTCACCCTTAACCCTCACCCTTAACCCTCACCCTTAACCCTTAACCCTCACCCTTAATCCTCACCCTTAACCCTCACCCTTAACCATCACCCTTAACCCTCACACTTAACCCTCACCCTTAACCCTCACCCTTAACCCTCACCCTTGACCCTCACCCTTAACCCTTAAACCTCACCCTTAACCCTCACCCTTAACCCTCACCCTTAACCCTCACCCTTAACCATCACCCTTAACCCTCAGCCTTAACCCTCACCCTTAACCCTCACCCTTAACCATTAACCCTAAACCTTAACCCTCCCCCTTAACCCTCACCCTTAGCCCTCACCCTTAACCCTCACCCTTAACCCTCACCCTTAACCCTCACCCTTAACCCTTAACCCTCACGCTAAACCCTCACCCTTAACCCTCACCCTTAGCCCTCACCCTTAACCCTCACCCTTAACCCTCACCCTTAACCCTCACCCTTAACCCTTAACCCTCACCCTTAATCCTCACCCTTAACCCTCACCCTTAACCATCACCCTTAACCCTCACACTTAACCCTCACCCTTAACCCTCACCCTTAACCCTCACCCTTGACCCTCACCCTTAACCCTTAAACCTCATCCTTAACCCTCACCCTTAACCCTCACCCTTAACCCTCACCCTTAACCCTCACCCTTAACCCTCACCCTTAACCCTCAGCCTTAACCCTCACCCTTAACCCTCACCCTTAACCATTAACCCTAAACTTTAACCCTCCCCCTTAACCCTCACCCTTATCCCTCACCTATAACCCTCACCCTTAACCTTCACCCTTAATCCTCACCCTTAACCCTTAACCCTCACCCTTAACCCTCACCCTTAACCCTGACCCTTAACACTCACCCTTAAACCTCACCCTTAACCCTCACCCGTAACCCTCACCCTTAATCATCACCCTTAACCCTCACCCTTAACCCTCACCTTTAACCCTCACCCTTACCCTTCACCCTTAACCCTCACCCTTAACCCTTAACCCTCACCCTTAACCCTCACCCTTAACCCTCACCCTTAACCCTCACCCTTAACCCTTAACCCTCACCCTTAACCCTCACCATTAACCCTCACCATTAACCCTCACCCTTAACCCTTAACCTTAACCCTTAACACTCACCCTTAAACCTCACCCTTAACGCTCACCTCACCCTTAACCCTCACCCTTAACACGCACCCTTTACCCTCACCCTTAACCCTCACCCTTAACCCTCACCCTTAACCCTCACCCTTAACCCTCACCCTTAACCCTCACCTTTAACCCTCACCTTTAACCCTCACCCTTAACGCTCACCCTTAATGCTCACCCTTAACGCTCACCCTTAACGCTCACCATTAACCCTCACCGTTAACCCTCACCCTTAACCCTCACCCTTAACCCTCACCCTTAACCCTCACCCTTAACCCTCACCCATAATACTCACCCTTAACCCTTAACCCTCACCCTTAACCCTCACCCTTAACCCTCACCCTTAACCCTCACCATTAACCCTCACCCTTAACCGTCACCCTTAACCCTCACCCTTAACCCTCAGTTAACCCTCACCCTTAACACTCACCCTTAACCCTCTCCCTTAACCCTCACCCTTAACCCTTAAACCTCACCCTTAACCCTCACCCTTAACCCTCACCCTTAACCCTCACCCTTAACCCTCACCCTTAGCCCTCAACCTTAACCCTCACCCTTAACCCTCACCGTTAACCCTCACCCTTAACCCTTAACCCTCACCCTAAACCCTCATCCTTAACCCTCACCCTTAGCCCTCACACTTAACCTTCACCCTTAACCCTCACCCTTAACCCTCACCCTTAACCCTTAACCCTCACCCTTAATCCTTACCCTTAACACTTAATCCTCACCCTTAACCCTCACCCTTAACCATCACCCTTAACCCTCACACTTAACCCTCACCCTTAACCCTCACCCTTAACCCTCACCCTTGATCCTCACCCTTAACCCTTAAACCTCACCCTTAACACTCACCCTTAACCCTCACCCTTAACCATCACCCTTAACCCTTAACCCTCACCCTAAACCCTCACCCTTAACCCTCTCCCTTAACCCTCACCCTTAACCCTTAAACCTCACCCTTAACCCTCACCCTTAACCCTCACCCTTAACCCTCACCCTTAACCCTCACCCTTAGCCCTCTCACTTAACCTTCACCCTTAACCCTCACCCTTAACCCTCACCCTTAACCATCACCCTTAACCCTCACACTTAACCCTCACCCTTAACCCTCACCCTTAACCCTCACCCTTGACCCTCACCCTTAACCCTTAAACCTCATCCTTAACCCTCACCCTTAACCCTCACCCTTAACCCTCACCCTTAACCCTCACCCTTAACCCTCACCCTTAACCCTCAGCCTTAACCCTCACCCTTAACCCTCACCCTTAACCATTAACCCTAAACTTTAACCCTCCCCCTTAACCCTCACCCTTATCCCTCACCCTTAGCCCTCACCCTTAACCTTCACCCTTAACCCTCACCCTTAACCCTTAACCCTCACCCTTAATCATTACTCTTAACCCTTTATCCTCACCCATAACCCTCACCCTTAACCCTCACCCTTAGCCCTCACCCTTAACCCTCACCCTTAACCCTCACCCTTAACCCTTAACCCTCACCCTAAACCCTCACCCTTAACCCTCACCCTTAGCCCTCACCCTTAATCTTCACCCTTAACCCTCACCCTTAACCCTCACCCTTAACCCTTAACCCTCACCCTTAATCATTACCCTTAACCCTTAACCCTCACCCTTAACCTTCACCCTTAATCCTCACCCTTAACCCTTAACCCTCACCCTTAACCCTCACCCTTAACCCTGACCCTTAACACTCACCCTTAAACCTCACCCTTAACCCTCACCCGTAACCCTCACCCTTAATCATCACCCTTAACCCTCACCCTTAACCCTCACCTTTAACCCTCACCCTTACCCTTCACCCTTAACCCTCACCCTTAACCCTTAACCCTCACCCTTAACCCTCACCCTTAACCCTCACCCTTAACCCTCACCCTTAACCCTTAACCCTCACCCTTAACCCTCACCATTAACCCTCACCATTAACCCTCACCCTTAACCCTTAACCTTAACCCTTAACACTCACCCTTAAACCTCACCCTTAACGCTCACCTCACCCTTAACCCTCACCCTTAACACGCACCCTTTACCCTCACCCTTAACCCTCACCCTTAACCCTCACCCTTAACCCTCACCCTTAACCCTCACCCTTAACCCTCACCTTTAACCCTCACCTTTAACCCTCACCCTTAACGCTCACCCTTAATGCTCACCCTTAACGCTCACCCTTAACGCTCACCATTAACCCTCACCGTTAACCCTCACCCTTAACCCTCACCCTTAACCCTCACCCTTAACCCTCACCCTTAACCCTCACCCATAATACTCACCCTTAACCCTTAACCCTCACCCTTAACCCTCACCCTTAACCCTCACCCTTAACCCTCACCATTAACCCTCACCCTTAACCGTCACCCTTAACCCTCACCCTTAACCCTCAGTTAACCCTCACCCTTAACACTCACCCTTAACCCTCTCCCTTAACCCTCACCCTTAACCCTTAAACCTCACCCTTAACCCTCACCCTTAACCCTCACCCTTAACCCTCACCCTTAACCCTCACCCTTAGCCCTCAACCTTAACCCTCACCCTTAACCC
Source organism: Rhinoraja longicauda (assembly GCF_053455715.1). Lineage (NCBI taxonomy): Eukaryota > Metazoa > Chordata > Chondrichthyes > Rajiformes > Arhynchobatidae > Rhinoraja > Rhinoraja longicauda. Next base: position 140,668 of record NW_027601465.1, read on the forward strand.
TCACCGTTAACCCTCACCCTTAACCCTTAACCCTCACCCTAAACCCTCATCCTTAACCCTCACCCTTAGCCCTCACACTTAACCTTCACCCTTAACCCTCACCCTTAACCCTCACCCTTAACCCTTAACCCTCACCCTTAATCCTTACCCTTAACACTTAATCCTCACCCTTAACCCTCACCCTTAACCATCACCCTTAACCCTCACACTTAACCCTCACCCTTAACCCTCACCCTTAACCCTCACCCTTGATCCTCACCCTTAACCCTTAAACCTCACCCTTAACACTCACCCTTAACCCTCACCCTTAACCATCACCCTTAACCCTTAACCCTCACCCTAAACCCTCACCCTTAACCCTCTCCCTTAACCCTCACCCTTAACCCTTAAACCTCACCCTTAACCCTCACCCTTAACCCTCACCCTTAACCCTCACCCTTAACCCTCACCCTTAGCCCTCTCACTTAACCTTCACCCTTAACCCTCACCCTTAACCCTCACCCTTAACCATCACCCTTAACCCTCACACTTAACCCTCACCCTTAACCCTCACCCTTAACCCTCACCCTTGACCCTCACCCTTAACCCTTAAACCTCATCCTTAACCCTCACCCTTAACCCTCACCCTTAACCCTCACCCTTAACCCTCACCCTTAACCCTCACCCTTAACCCTCAGCCTTAACCCTCACCCTTAACCCTCACCCTTAACCATTAACCCTAAACTTTAACCCTCCCCCTTAACCCTCACCCTTATCCCTCACCCTTAGCCCTCACCCTTAACCTTCACCCTTAACCCTCACCCTTAACCCTTAACCCTCACCCTTAATCATTACTCTTAACCCTTTATCCTCACCCATAACCCTCACCCTTAACCCTCACCCTTAGCCCTCACCCTTAACCCTCACCCTTAACCCTCACCCTTAACCCTTAACCCTCACCCTAAACCCTCACCCTTAACCCTCACCCTTAGCCCTCACCCTTAATCTTCACCCTTAACCCTCACCCTTAACCCTCACCCTTAACCCTTAACCCTCACCCTTAATCATTACCCTTAACCCTTAACCCTCACCCTTAACCCTCACCCTTAATCCTCACCCTTAACCCTTAACTCTCACCCTTAACCCTCACCATTAACCCTCACCCTTAACCCTCACCCTTAACCCTCACCCTTAACCCTTAACCCTCACCCTTAATCCTCACCCTTAACCCTCACCCTTAACCATCACCCTTAACCCTCACACTTAACCCTCACCCTTAACCCTCACCCTTAACCCTCACCCTTGACCCTCACCCTTAACCCTTAAACCTCACCCTTAACCCTCACCCTTAACCCTCACCCTTAACCCTCACCCTTAACCCTCACCCTTAACCCTCAGCCTTAACCCTCACCCTTAACCCTCACCCTTAACCATTAACCCTAAACCTTAACCCTCCCCCTTAACCCTCACCCTTAGCCCTCACCCTTAACCCTCACCCTTAACCCTCACCCTTAACCCTCACCCTTAACCCTTAACCCTCACGCTAAACCCTCACCCTTAACCCTCACCCTTAGCCCTCACCCTTAACCCTCACCCTTAACCCTCACCCTTAACCCTCACCCCTTAACCCTTAACCCTCACCCTTAATCCTCACCCTTAACCCTCACCCTTAACCATCACCCTTAACCCTCACACTTAACCCTCACCCTTAACCCTCACCCTTAACCCTCACCCTTGACCCTCACCCTTAACCCTTAAACCTCATCCTTAACCCTCACCCTTAACCCTCACCCTTAACCCTCACCCTTAACCCTCACCCTTAACCCTCACCCTTAACCCTCAGCCTTAACCCTCACCCTTAACCCTCACCCTTAACCATTAACCCTAAACTTTAACCCTTCCCCTTAACCCTCACCCTTATCCCTCACCTATAACCCTCACCCTTAACCTTCACCCTTAATCCTCACCCTTAACCCTTAACCCTCACCCTTAACCCTCACCCTTAACCCTGACCCTTAACACTCACCCTTAAACCTCACCCTTAACCCTCACCCGTAACCCTCACCCTTAATCATCACCCTTAACCCTCACCCTTAACCCTCACCCTTACCCTTCACCCTTAACCCTCACCCTTAACCCTTAACCCTCACCCTTAACCCTCACCCTTAACCCTCACCCTTAACCCTCACCCTTAACCCTTAACCCTCACCCTTAACCCTCACCATTAACCCTCACCATTAACCCTCACCCTTAACCCTTAACCTTAACCCTTAACACTCACCCTTAAACCTCACCCTTAACGCTCACCTCACCCTTAACCCTCACCCTTAACACGCACCCTTTACCCTCACCCTTAACCGTCACCCTTAACCCTCACCCTTAACCCTCACCCTTAACCCTCACCCTTAACCCTCACCTTTAACCCTCACCTTTAACCCTCACCCTTAACGCTCACCCTTAATGCTCACCCTTAACGCTCACCCTTAACGCTCACCATTAACCCTCACCGTTAACCCTCACCCTTAACCCTCACCCTTAACCCTCACCCTTAACCCTCACCCTTAACCCTCACCCATAATACTCACCCTTAACCCTTAACCCTCACCCTTAACCCTCACCCTTAACCCTCACCCTTAACCCTCACCATTAACCCTCACCCTTAACCGTCACCCTTAACCCTCACCCTTAACCCTCAGTTAACCCTCACCCTTAACACTCACCCTTAACCCTCTCCCTTAACCCTCACCCTTAACCCTTAAACCTCACCCTTAACCCTCACCCTTAACCCTCACCCTTAACCCTCACCCTTAACCCTCACCCTTAGCCCTCAACCTTAACCCTCACCCTTAACCCTCACCGTTAACCCTCACCCTTAACCCTTATCCCTCACCCTAAACCCTCATCCTTAACCCTCACCCTTAGCCCTCACACTTAACCTTCACCCTTAACCCTCACCCTTAACCCTCACCCTTAACCCTTAACCCTCACCCTTAATCCTTACCCTTAACACTTAATCCTCACCCTTAACCCTCACCCTTAACCATCACCCTTAACCCTCACACTTAACCCTCACCCTTAACCCTCACCCTTAACCCTCACCCTTGATCCTCACCCTTAACCCTTAAACCTCACCCTTAACACTCACCCTTAACCCTCACCCTTAACCATCACCCTTAACCCTTAACCCTCACCCTAAACCCTCACCCTTAACCCTCACCCTTAGCCCTCTCACTTAACCTTCACCCTTAACCCTCACCCTTAACCCTCACCCTTAATCCTCACCCTTAACCCTTAACTCTCACACTTAACCCTCACCATTAACCCTCACCCTTAACCCTCACCTTTAACCCTCCCCTTAACCCTCACCCTTAACCCTCACCCTTAACCCTCACACTTAACCCTCACCCTTATCACTCACCCTTAACCCTCACCCTTAACCCTCACCCTTAACCCTCACCCTTAATCCTCACCATTAACCCTTAACCCTCACCCTTAACCCTCACCATTAACCCTCACCCTTAACCCTCACCCTTAACCCTCACCCTTAACCCTCACCCTTAACCCTCACCGTTAATCGTCACCCTTAACCCTCACCCTTAACCCTCACCATTAACCCTCACCCTTACCCTTAATCCTCACCCTTAACACTCTCCCTTAACCCACACCCTTAACCCTCACCCTTAACCCTTAACCCTCACCCTTAACCCTCACCCTTAACCCTCACACTAACCCTCACCTTTAACCCTCACCCTTAACCCTCACCCTTAAACCTCACCCTTAACCCTCACACTTAACCCTCACCCTTATCACTCACCCTTAACCCTCACCCTTAACACTCACCCATAACCCTCACCCTTAATCCTCACCCTTAACCCTTAACCGTCACCCTTAACCCTCACCATTAACCCTCACCCTTAACCCTCACCCTTAACCCTCACCTTTAACCCTCACCCTTAACCCATAACCCTCACCCGGAACCCTCACCCTTAACACTCACCCATAACCCTCACCCTTAATCCTCACCCTTAACCCTTAACCGTCACCCTTAACCCTCACCATTATCCCTCACCCTTAACCCTCACCCTTAACCCTCACCCTTAACCCTCACCCTTAACCCTTAACCCTCACCCTTAACCCTCACCCTTAACCCTCACACTAACCCTCACCTTTAACCCTCACCCTTAACCCTCACCCTTAAACCTCACCCTTAACCCTCACACTTAACCCTTACCCTTATCACTCACTCTTAACCCTCACCCTTAACACTCACCCATAACCCTCACCCTTATCACTCACCCTTAACCCTCACCCTTAACCCTCACCCTTAACCCTCACCCTTAACCCTCACCTTTAACCCTCACCTTTAACCCTCACCCTTAACGCTCACCCTTAATGCTCACCCTTAACGCTCACCCTTAACGCTCACCATTAACCCTCACCGTTAACCCTCACCCTTAACCCTCACCCTTAACCCTCACCCTTAACCCTCACCCTTAACCCTCACCCATAATACTCACCCTTAACCCTTAACCCTCACCCTTAACCCTCACCCTTAACCCTCACCCTTAACCCTCACCATTAACCCTCACCCTTAACCGTCACCCTTAACCCTCACCCTTAACCCTCAGTTAACCCTCACCCTTAACACTCACCCTTAACCCTCTCCCTTAACCCTCACCCTTAACCCTTAAACCTCACCCTTAACCCTCACCCTTAACCCTCACCCTTAACCCTCACCCTTAGCCCTCAACCTTAACCCTCACCCTTAACCCTCACCGTTAACCCTCACCCTTAACCCTTAACCCTCACCCTAAACCCTCATCCTTAACCCTCACCCTTAGCCCTCACACTTAACCTTCACCCTTAACCCTCACCCTTAACCCTCACCCTTAACCCTTAACCCTCACCCTTAATCCTTACCCTTAACACTTAATCCTCACCCTTAACCCTCACCCTTAACCATCACCCTTAACCCTCACACTTAACCCTCACCCTTAACCCTCACCCTTAACCCTCACCCTTGATCCTCACCCTTAACCCTTAAACCTCACCCTTAACACTCACCCTTAACCCTCACCCTTAACCATCACCCTTAACCCTTAACCCTCACCCTAAACCCTCACCCTTAACCCTCTCCCTTAACCCTCACCCTTAACCCTTAAACCTCACCCTTAACCCTCACCCTTAACCCTCACCCTTAACCCTCACCCTTAACCCTCACCCTTAGCCCTCTCACTTAACCTTCACCCTTAACCCTCACCCTTAACCCTCACCCTTAACCATCACCCTTAACCCTCACACTTAACCCTCACCCTTAACCCTCACCCTTAACCCTCACCCTTGACCCTCACCCTTAACCCTTAAACCTCATCCTTAACCCTCACCCTTAACCCTCACCCTTAACCCTCACCCTTAACCCTCACCCTTAACCCTCACCCTTAACCCTCAGCCTTAACCCTCACCCTTAACCCTCACCCTTAACCATTAACCCTAAACTTTAACCCTCCCCCTTAACCCTCACCCTTATCCCTCACCCTTAGCCCTCACCCTTAACCTTCACCCTTAACCCTCACCCTTAACCCTTAACCCTCACCCTTAATCATTACTCTTAACCCTTTATCCTCACCCATAACCCTCACCCTTAACCCTCACCCTTAGCCCTCACCCTTAACCCTCACCCTTAACCCTCACCCTTAACCCTTAACCCTCACCCTAAACCCTCACCCTTAACCCTCACCCTTAGCCCTCACCCTTAATCTTCACCCTTAACCCTCACCCTTAACCCTCACCCTTAACCCTTAACCCTCACCCTTAATCATTACCCTTAACCCTTAACCCTCACCCTTAACCCTCACCCTTAATCCTCACCCTTAACCCTTAACTCTCACCCTTAACCCTCACCATTAACCCTCACCCTTAACCCTCACCCTTAACCCTCACCCTTAACCCTTAACCCTCACCCTTAATCCTCACCCTTAACCCTCACCCTTAACCATCACCCTTAACCCTCACACTTAACCCTCACCCTTAACCCTCACCCTTAACCCTCACCCTTGACCCTCACCCTTAACCCTTAAACCTCACCCTTAACCCTCACCCTTAACCCTCACCCTTAACCCTCACCCTTAACCCTCACCCTTAACCCTCAGCCTTAACCCTCACCCTTAACCCTCACCCTTAACCATTAACCCTAAACCTTAACCCTCCCCCTTAACCCTCACCCTTAGCCCTCACCCTTAACCCTCACCCTTAACCCTCACCCTTAACCCTCACCCTTAACCCTTAACCCTCACGCTAAACCCTCACCCTTAACCCTCACCCTTAGCCCTCACCCTTAACCCTCACCCTTAACCCTCACCCTTAACCCTCACCCCTTAACCCTTAACCCTCACCCTTAATCCTCACCCTTAACCCTCACCCTTAACCATCACCCTTAACCCTCACACTTAACCCTCACCCTTAACCCTCACCCTTAACCCTCACCCTTGACCCTCACCCTTAACCCTTAAACCTCATCCTTAACCCTCACCCTTAACCCTCACCCTTAACCCTCACCCTTAACCCTCACCCTTAACCCTCACCCTTAACCCTCAGCCTTAACCCTCACCCTTAACCCTCACCCTTAACCATTAACCCTAAACTTTAACCCTTCCCCTTAACCCTCACCCTTATCCCTCACCTATAACCCTCACCCTTAACCTTCACCCTTAATCCTCACCCTTAACCCTTAACCCTCACCCTTAACCCTCACCCTTAACCCTGACCCTTAACACTCACCCTTAAACCTCACCCTTAACCCTCACCCGTAACCCTCACCCTTAATCATCACCCTTAACCCTCACCCTTAACCCTCACCCTTACCCTTCACCCTTAACCCTCACCCTTAACCCTTAACCCTCACCCTTAACCCTCACCCTTAACCCTCACCCTTAACCCTCACCCTTAACCCTTAACCCTCACCCTTAACCCTCACCATTAACCCTCACCATTAACCCTCACCCTTAACCTTAACCCTTAACACTCACCCTTAAACCTCACCCTTAACGCTCACCTCACCCTTAACCCTCACCCTTAACACGCACCCTTTACCCTCACCCTTAACCGTCACCCTTAACCCTCACCCTTAACCCTCACCCTTAACCCTCACCCTTAACCCTCACCTTTAACCCTCACCTTTAACCCTCACCCTTAACGCTCACCCTTAATGCTCACCCTTAACGCTCACCCTTAACGCTCACCATTAACCCTCACCGTTAACCCTCACCCTTAACCCTCACCCTTAACCCTCACCCTTAACCCTCACCCTTAACCCTCACCCATAATACTCACCCTTAACCCTTAACCCTCACCCTTAACCCTCACCCTTAACCCTCACCCTTAACCCTCACCATTAACCCTCACCCTTAACCGTCACCCTTAACCCTCACCCTTAACCCTCAGTTAACCCTCACCCTTAACACTCACCCTTAACCCTCTCCCTTAACCCTCACCCTTAACCCTTAAACCTCACCCTTAACCCTCACCCTTAACCCTCACCCTTAACCCTCACCCTTAACCCTCACCCTTAGCCCTCAACCTTAACCCTCACCCTTAACCCTCACCGTTAACCCTCACCCTTAACCCTTATCCCTCACCCTAAACCCTCATCCTTAACCCTCACCCTTAGCCCTCACACTTAACCTTCACCCTTAACCCTCACCCTTAACCCTCACCCTTAACCCTTAACCCTCACCCTTAATCCTTACCCTTAACACTTAATCCTCACCCTTAACCCTCACCCTTAACCATCACCCTTAACCCTCACACTTAACCCTCACCCTTAACCCTCACCCTTAACCCTCACCCTTGATCCTCACCCTTAACCCTTAAACCTCACCCTTAACACTCACCCTTAACCCTCACCCTTAACCATCACCCTTAACCCTTAACCCTCACCCTAAACCCTCACCCTTAACCCTCACCCTTAGCCCTCTCACTTAACCTTCACCCTTAACCCTCACCCTTAACCCTCACCCTTAATCCTCACCCTTAACCCTTAACTCTCACACTTAACCCTCACCATTAACCCTCACCCTTAACCCTCACCTTTAACCCTCCCCTTAACCCTCACCCTTAACCCTCACCCTTAACCCTCACACTTAACCCTCACCCTTATCACTCACCCTTAACCCTCACCCTTAACCCTCACCCTTAACCCTCACCCTTAATCCTCACCATTAACCCTTAACCCTCACCCTTAACCCTCACCATTAACCCTCACCCTTAACCCTCACCCTTAACCCTCACCCTTAACCCTCACCCTTAACCCTCACCGTTAATCGTCACCCTTAACCCTCACCCTTAACCCTCACCATTAACCCTCACCCTTACCCTTAATCCTCACCCTTAACACTCTCCCTTAACCCACACCCTTAACCCTCACCCTTAACCCTTAACCCTCACCCTTAACCCTCACCCTTAACCCTCACACTAACCCTCACCTTTAACCCTCACCCTTAACCCTCACCCTTAAACCTCACCCTTAACCCTCACACTTAACCCTCACCCTTATCACTCACCCTTAACCCTCACCCTTAACACTCACCCATAACCCTCACCCTTAATCCTCACCCTTAACCCTTAACCGTCACCCTTAACCCTCACCATTAACCCTCACCCTTAACCCTCACCCTTAACCCTCACCTTTAACCCTCACCCTTAACCCATAACCCTCACCCGGAACCCTCACCCTTAACACTCACCCATAACCCTCACCCTTAATCCTCACCCTTAACCCTTAACCGTCACCCTTAACCCTCACCATTATCCCTCACCCTTAACCCTCACCCTTAACCCTCACCCTTAACCCTCACCCTTAACCCTTAACCCTCACCCTTAACCCTCACCCTTAACCCTCACACTAACCCTCACCTTTAACCCTCACCCTTAACCCTCACCCTTAAACCTCACCCTTAACCCTCACACTTAACCCTTACCCTTATCACTCACTCTTAACCCTCACCCTTAACACTCACCCATAACCCTCACCCTTATCACTCACCCTTAACCCTCACCCTTAACCCTCACCCTTAACCCTCACCCTTAATCCTCACCCTTAACCCTTAACCCTCACCCTTAACCCTCACCATTAACCCTCACCCTTAACCCTTAACCCTCACCCTTAATCCTTACCCTTAACACTTAATCCTCACCCTTAACCCTCACCCTTAACCATCACCCTTAACCCTCACACTTAACCCTCACCCTTAACCCTCACCCTTAACCCTCACCCTTGATCCTCACCCTTAACCCTTAAACCTCACCCTTAACCCTCACCCTTAACCCTCACCCTTAACCCTCACCCTTAACCCTTAACCCTCACCCTAAACCCTCACCCTTAACCCTCACCCTTAGCCCTCACACTTAACCTTCACCCTTAACCCTCACCCTTAACCCTCACCCTTAATCCTCTCCCTTAACCCTTAACTCTCACCCTTAACCCTCACCATTAACCCTCACCCTTAACCCTCACCTTTAACCCTCCCCTTAACCCTCACCCTTAACCCTCACCCTTAACCCTCACACTTAACCCTCACCCTTATCACTCACCCTTAACCCTCACCCTTAACCCTCACCCTTAACCCTCACCCTTAATCCTCACCCTTAACCCTTAACCCTCACCCTTAACCCTCACCATTAACCCTCACCCTTAACCCTCACCCTTAACCCTCACCCTTAACCCTCACCCTTAACCCTCGCCGTTAATCGTCACCCTTAACCCTCACCCTTAACCCTCACCATTAACCCTCACCCTTACCCTTAACCCTCACCCTTAACACTCTCCCTTAACCCACACACGTAACCCTCACCCGTAACCCTTAACCCTCACCCTTAACCCTCACACTAACCCTCACCTTTAACCCTCACCCTTAACCCTCACCCTTAAACCTCACCCTTAACCCTCACACTTAACCCTCACCCTTATCACTCACCCTTAACCCTCACCCTTAACACTCACCCATAACCCTCACCCTTAATCCTCACCCTTAACCCTTAACCGTCACCCTTAACCCTCACCATTAACCCTCACCCTTAACCCTCACCCTTAACCCTCACCTTTAACCCTCACCCTTAACCCATAACCCTCACCCGGAACCCTCACCCTTAACTCTCACCCTTAACCCTCACCCTCAACCCTCACCCTTAACCCTCACCCTTAACCCTCACCCTTAACCCT